>NC_056725.1:1419040701-1419338201 GCF_019279795.1 Protopterus annectens
ACTTCAGCTCACTGTCTAACATCTAAAAGGCTAAAACATCACACAAAATATTTATTTATTTATTGACATTTGTTTACCAGGAAAGTCTGACTTGTTAGAAGTCTGTTTTCAGTGGAGGTACGGGGAGAAAAGCTCCAAATTATTACAAAACATTTAAAAAAAAATATTTTACAGTCTTCAAAAATAAAATAAAAACATTGGCAGTTTAAATAATTGTAACAAATTAGAAATAATATAAAAACATTGTTTAAGAACTGATACAGTATAGGACAATAATTTAATATTTAGAGACTTTTAAACAGTTTTTGGAGAAATTAAAGGTAAGTTAGTGTAATATAAATAGGAATTGTGATATGAAGTGAGGGAAAAACAGGCCTATGGTATATTTAGAAAGAAAGTCAGAGAAGAGAATTATATAATAGTGAGGAAGTAAGTCAAGAAGGGACAATAAAGAGGTATAAAGAATGAAAAGGTACTTGTTCACATTATGTGTCATATCAGCTACTATTACCTATGGCAAAGCCCTCATAAAAGTGCCAATATGCACAAACATAATCCCGACCATGGACTCCACCACTTCACCAAACATTGCACAATTAGCACACTCTGTCTCCAAGTCTAGTATAAAGGACTCAAACAAAATAATCAAAAATTACATAAATTCCTCAATAAATTCTCCCCATTACTGCTAATTCTATGTCTTAGAAATGTCATTGAACCAAAGCCAGCAGAGCATTTCATATCAACATTCTCAATTCCTTATCAATGTTCAAAATGTTACAAATAAGCCAGAACAAATCAGTACCTTCACAACCCAGCCATTCTTGCCATTAAAGAATCCTGGCTTAAATCCAACAGCCCATTCATCTACTATTTCTTTCTAAGCTCCAACTACTACTTTGATGCAAGATTTGGAATTTAAAAAAGGTATTGGCACCTTGCTGTTACGCAAATGCAAATCTAAACATGCCCTATTAACACAAGTTAACAGCCCAGACAACAATGACCCAGACTGAATTCTACTTAAAATTACATGCAAACAAACATGCATATCATACAGCAGAAACTTACCTGCCACCTCTTTTCTCAATATAAAATTTCAAATACTATTAAATGACAATGACCTCAGTCCCTAAACATAAAATACTTGTTCTCCTAGATGACTTTAAAATAAACTTTTACTGCAATGACATATATAAATGTTTTTTTTTTCCTCTGACCTCAACTTTATCCAAATTGTAACCCAGCCTGTATGGCCAACACTGCATCCTCAAATGACTCATTTCTTGATCTAGTAGCCAGAAACAATGCATCCCCCATAAATCCAGTCACCATAATGACCCCATCTTTAATTGATCACTGCTCCATACATCACTACATAAAGTACTCTTCCAATAAAATCACCATTAAGTATATATTCTCCAGAAACAAATCTCCTCCAGCTTAAAACATAGATACTTACAGGCAATTAGTCCCTACTAAGTGATGGACCATGCAGCTGAAGCTCTTACCAATACACTTAAAAGATACAAGACACATTTTCCATTAATTACTAGGCAATAAAAAACACCAAAAATACCCAGTTAACATGTCAGTTTTGGGCTGTCCTGTGACTTAAGGATAATACTTGGCATTTATGGAAATACCACTCCATGCATAGCTCTCAACCTCTTAGAGCAAGAAATCTGGACAAAGCCATAAATAAAAGTGGGACAAAGGTTCAAAAATAGGGACACTTTTTAAATATTACTCTTACAAACTTAGAAAGTTGATAAAATAACAGGTTTTGAATTAGCATGAAATTTCTGAAGGATATGAAATCTGAAACTCAAATATCTGTCATTTTTTACCTTCAGTCTTTAATGATTTGCCACTAATTTGCCAGAAACCACAATTTTACAAAAAAATGGATCAAAAATGAATGGCAAAAATCTTGACATTCTGCTAAAATCTGTACAGTTGAGAGGTATGACTCCATGTCAAACACACATTTACAATGCACTTAATATGCAGTATTGCAATACAATCAATTTAAGCAAAATAGTAGACCAAAAACCTCTCCAGAACAGGTTGATCCTAAATGGGTGAGACACACACTAATCATCAAACACCTCCTGCTTCCCCTTCACTCCTGTGCGACTTTTTAAAGAATTACCTCTCTAACTGGGACAAAATGGCATCTTCCACATCAATTAAAGCCCCATTATGTCAAGCAGAGCACCTCTTTGGCCCTCTTCAAAAGGAACCTCGATGACTGGATGGGAGAAAGGAAATTCACCCCAGGGATCACGTCAGTTGCCCTGCTAGACAGGGGTCCACGGAAGTAAATAGTGTGGGGAGAAATAGTCAGGGAATTGTTATGGCTAGGCTTGTATAAGCCCTAGGGCCGATAGCCTAGTACCAACCTATGAACCTATGAACCTATTAAACAAAGGTGAACCACAAAATGCAATACTGGCCACTTTAAGATTTTCCATGTTTAACAACAAACTTCCCTACAATTTATATCAGCTCTAAGTCTTTGAATATTTATTTATTTATTTATTTATTTATTTATTTATTTATTTCACATTTGTTAACCGGGTTAGTCCAACTGAGTTTGCAAACAAACCCATTTTCAGTGGAGACCCGAGGTGAAAAGCCCCAGCAAACATAAGGAAAGATAAAGTGACAATATACAAATATTAAATAACAATCACAATACAAAATAATTGTAAAAAAGAAAAGATGATTAACTATTTGCATTGTATTGATAGTAAACAACCCATTTTCAGTGGAGACCAAAGGGGAAAGAGCCCCAGCAAACATAAGCAAAGCTAAACATACAGGACAAAAACTATTAAAAACAAGGCAAATAAGAAATTAATTATAAAGAGAAAAACAAAAGAAAAAAATGATGAACATTAAGGGTTGCACTGATAGAAGTGGAGTAAAATTTACTACATATGAGAGTAAAAACAAAAAGATAACCGTTGTACAAAAGAAGGACAATGTATAGGGCAATACTGATAGGAAATGGGGGGAGATAGTGTGGAGAATGGGAGGGGGCTATAGTAGAAGAGTTGAAGGTTTAGGAGATTAGTTTAAGCAGAAGTTACTAACAAAGAAAGAAAGTTAGGAGATGCAACAGGTTATAAAGTGGGAGAGACTACGACTACATGAGGCCAAATGATATGATCCTGTTCTACTCTAGCAACTCCCTTCCAACCCTTGGACACCAACCATAAGCCCATTTTAAGTTACGCTTTACTTGGATTACTAACAAAAGTCTCCTCCTTAACTAATTCAAGATCAAATTCATGATGTTTTGGACTACAAAACCTACATTTTAAAACCATATGCAATGCTTATATTGGCAGTGTCAATTCATTTGGATAACATATTTCACTTTTAATATATGCCTTGACAAAACTATACAGAAAATAAATTACTTTGTATTCTGAGCTGAAAAAATATATTCGGTTAGGTTCTGTCCTCTCATTTCCAGCATAGGTAAATATTGAATGCTGTCTACCACATATCATTGCTGTCTCAAAAATGAACAAGAATACTATTCATATCCTTTCAAATAAAATTTGTAGATTTATCATTCCCCACCCAGACAAGAGCACCATTGTCTAACACTGATGCATAGGACTAATCTCTTACTAGCCTCCTGGTTATTTAAGCTCCAGCACTCTGACTCCATTACTCCTTTACCAACTAAGCTCGCCCACCAGGATACCTTCTTATAATCCTAGAAGCTAAAACCACAATGAACATCTGCTTGAAATGCTAATAACCAAACTTCAATGTACCACCTGCTCCAGAGCCATGGAAATATCTCCCTTCTCACCTCAAGGAAATCACTTCTTACTTATCATTCTGAATTAAGTTGAAATCCAACCTTTTTAATCATTCTTAATGCAAATGCCATCTCTCAAAACATGTAACACAACACCTCCATTTGAATATGCTTGTATTATATTCTCACATATAATGCCCAGCTGTCAGTAGACTATTACTCCAGTTAATAAAAGCATTATTTTCTTTGTACATGGTGCATATGAGCTTATGTGGACAGTGACCTAACTTTTGACCATGTGTCTATTGTTGCAAGAAAGCCCTTCCATATTGCACAGCTCATAAACCCAGGAATTCTGCCTAGATCTAGAGATGCCATTGTCCTGCTTTGCTCAGCTCTCATTAGGTCATTCATTGACTATAATACACCCTTTGATACATATTTGTCCAGACACATGCAACAACTGGAGTGCCCACAGAGATACATTACTAAAAGGATACAAGACCTAAACTACATGTCCAAAATTCACTAACTCAAATCCCTGTCACCATACTTGGTATCCTACAGACTGCTAAGAGGTGACCTGTGTCTGGTTTACAAGGCATCATCCGACACATTACTGATGAATTTACTAAACATCAGCAAATCAAATGGCATCAGAAATACTCAGTTTAGTGATCTAAACCTCCTGTGAAACATCAACAGAATGGCTTGGAGAAACAGGTATATCTTGCAGAGGATACCACTGCTTTGGAACAGATCACCCCATCCACATAAAACAAAGTTCATCTGTGATCATATTCAAGTGCAATTTAGATCTATGGATGGGAAACAGAAAATTTATCCCAGGACTGTCCCTTGTACAACTAATGGACAGAGGCAGCTCCTAAATACTTTATCCGATGCATGGGTCCCCTCAAATTGTCTATGGTATGATCCCAGTTATTCACATTAGGGGTAATATATAATTATTATCCATGGGATGGGCAAGGTCAAGCTATAATCAAATAGGATAGCTTATTCCAAGCACAAGAAGGAAAACTGCTTAGGCTTAAAATGGCCCATAACTGCCATATCCAAAGCTTAGTATTCACCTATGAACCTATATGTTTACATATGTAGTACTGTATGTAGTGATGCAGCAATCAAGTTTGCACAATTCTTTTTATGTTACTTTACTGGCTTACAGCTCTTAAAAGAATTTATTCATAGGTAGCTATCTTTACTGCAATGTAGGTCTTGTATATTTTTGTTTTGATACTTTCACGGTGGTGGTGCTGCGGTAGCGTTGTCGCCTCACAGTTAGACGTTGCCCATTCGATTCTCAGTTAGAGCGTCTTCTGTGTAGCGACATGTGTGAATGGGCATTCCTTCATTGAAGGTTGTGCATTAGGCCCGGCAAGCCAGTACGTAAAACTCTACTGCCAATCATTAGCGGACCGGAGTTCCGCTGTGGCGACCCATAACTGGGAAAAGCCGAAAGACACAAACAAACAAACAAACAAACAAACTTTCGCTATTTCAGAGCTGAGACTAAAATTGGTCCATTCAGATGAGAGCTCTACCATGGCAATGAAATTCAAATGAATTGATTAATTAATTAATAAATCAATCAATTCATTAATTAATTGTAGGCATTACTTCTAGAGGATTCTATTAGATGTCTATAACGTTTATTTATTCTTGCATTTTATTAAAATTATTCATCATGTGGAGTACGTAAATCAAACATACCTCTGTAGTTAAAAATACACACACACACACACACACACACACACACACACACACACACACACACACACACACACACACGCACGCACACAGACATGCACATACACGCACACATGCACATGCACAAACATACACGTACACAGACACGCGCACACATGCACACACACATGCACACACACGCACACACACAAATACACATGCGCGTGTGCACATGCACAAACACACATGCATGCACACATGCACACACGCACATGCACAAACACACACACACACACACACACACACACACACACACACACACACACACACACATGTCACTTCACCTGCAGGATAACATATTTAAAAGTTATGTTGAAAAAAGGTAAATACTTCAGTCCAAGATACCGGCTATGCATTCAATATCTGTAAATCAGAATTATTAGGAATATTTTCTTGAAATTATTTATGTTATATAAATTTATTAATGGGCTCAGGGACTGGTTCACAGACCCTGTTTGGACACAACATGGGTCCAAAGTACAAAATACAATAACAGAAAATAATTATAAACAATTTGACTACTACAATGCAGCCATATGCTTAAAAAGCAACCTATAGTCAGAATAGACAATTTCTAAAAAACATGCTTGGATACAAATTGTCTGCTGAAAGTAATATCAATAAATCATACCTTTATTGTAAGTATGTCAAAGAACATTCAATACATAACTGCACAACAGAATAACCCATGTGACCGAACCAAAGCTATGAGTAACTTACAGGCACAATTTGACCCGTCTTGGCTTGCTGTTTTATATAGTGAAGTCGATTTCCATGTAATGTAACATTTTATCAGCAGGAAAAGGATCAGTAGCAGTGATGCCTTATGGTCATTATCACGTACACTGCAATTGTTTAATATAAAAAAAGCGATGGGGTTTAGTTAAATGCATTTTTATTTTTATTTTTCACAGTTGCAATTATTGAATTCCAAACTCTAATTGCATTTACAAACTTTTAGTTTGCTATAGCATCCTTGCTGTGCTGGCAAAGGAATCTTCTTTGGCTTGTGTCAGTTAAATGTTATGATTTATCATTTGTTGAATATAGAATTGATCAGTACTGAAACCAATCTAAATGTCTATTTTCTTTCCAAAACCTGGAGGTAGAATGTTCATGAAAATCCACAGTGAATTTGGGAACATTCTATATTTTTGAGCTAAATTGTGATTTAGGAATTTTATATGGTAAACTCTTCAGATAATTCAGTTTTATCTGACCATATATAAATGCCAGGACAATTTTCAGATTATATTTTATCTGACCGTTCATAAAATTCAGGACTTTCTTCAGATTATATTTTATCTGATCATATACAAAAACGGTGAAACTGATATGCAGAATAAATATGTGAGGTAATGTTAACATTTTTAGGTCAGCTTGTGCATATACATCTGCAACACATTAGCTGAGTAAAAAGAGTGGCTTTAAGCTAAATGAAACAAAACTTCAAAATGATTTTCCATCAACGTACTGCAATTAGGATACATGTTAAAGTTTATAATGTAATACTGTTCCACCTTTAGGAGCTTTGTAGTTGCACTGTTCACCATAAGTGCACTCAAAGCAGGCCATCAATGTTTCTCTCAATGTATGCCAGGAAGCCTGTTGATGTGATTGAGGGTGTACTGCGTAACTCTTGAGTTTGTGCTTTATTACAGCAGTGCTCCAGTATGGTCTTTTGCTGCAATCAAATGTAAAGACCTATCTGTCTTGCTTGTGAATTTAAGAGTACAGCTGAAATTGTAAATGATTGAAAATATATTTGTTAGTTTTAACAGCATATTTTGTTATGGTTGCATTTTCTATTTTTTTACATCCATGAAATAGAGCTATTACAGAGGCAATTTAAGCAGTCATTTGGCTACCATCATAATGCAGGTTAAGTTGACTATTTTGGCAATGTTTTAACTTATAAAATTAACATTTTAATTGTGCGATATAAAATAATTCCTCCATTGGTAGCTTCATGTTTCCATTTTCAACTCTTTGCTAAGACTTCTGATAGTACCTGTGAAATTATTATAATTTTTTTCTCTTTTTAACCATAATTAATTTGTTCTTAACAAAGTCAATGTGCTGTTATCAGATAGTTATTATACACAAAAACATTATTTTTGTATTTCATATAAAATAATACCAACCTGTCAAAACATTGTTTCAGTCTTTTAATTTCACCTACTTGCTAATTCATCCTTATAGGTATGATTTGATTATAAAGTGTTTCCAGTAGAGATAGCACTTTGTGGATAGTTTTAACACCACCGTGCATAAACATATGATATTGATGGCTACCAGTTTTTGTTTTCCATTGAGCAGGCCTAAAGGAAAACCACTGGACTCAAGGAATAATTACCTGTGGATGTTATTCCCTCTGTTTCAACTTCTTGCCCTACACATTTATGTAAATAAAATAGAACAGAACCAGATATAAGTCTACATCTAATAAAAAAATGTACATTTATCTTTGGCATTAGTATTACAGTTCTGATATACACTCAACATCGTTCTGATAGTTGCCTGCTTGTTATCCAAATGTCTGCCTCCTGGTCAAAAGCAGTCATCTTCTTTGCCTAAAGTGAGTACCTTTTCTATACAGTTCTTTAATTTTAAAAGACAGCTTTACACAACTAAAGTGTGTGTGTGTGTGTGTGTGTGTGTGTGTGTGTGTGTGTGTGTGTGTGTGTGTGTGTGTGTGTGTGTGTGTGTGTGTTTTGGGGGTGTCAGTTTTATAAAGTATGGATCCCCTTTGGAGTGGTAATGTCCCTGCATCATTCTAGCTATGTGTATTTGCTGATTTACTCCAGAAAGTCCCGATGGAGCCTACAGTGTTAACAGTATTTTATTTTCAGCTAAGGAATCTTATTATCTCAGTGCATGCTGTGTTCCTATATGATTGCATCATAGAGCCAAACTATGTTTGCGGTCTTGTGTATCCATTCACCTACAGTGCGGAGTCTCACAGCTCCCGGTTCAATGAACATTTTCTTGCAATAAGTGCTTTATGTTTTTCAAGAACTCATTTTGATTTTTCTTCATGGTTATGCATCAATAACATTTTAAATACTCCGAGTGTTATGCTTGACAGAAAAGCTAGAGTAGATACATTTCTTCAAGCTTAGACTTGTTCTTTGAGGCACACTTTCAAGATGGGGTGTAGTGTTGGCCATCATTGTATCATTAGATTGAAATGCTACTGCCATTTGGGTGTAGTTGGTCTTTAACAAATAGCTGAAACTGTGTGCCTATAAGTCAGAGATTATCATGGAGACCCATTATCATCAGCACAGCACAAGTGGACTGTTTGACTAAGCATTAGAAACACAGAGCTGTTACACCCAGCTGATGTCCATTATCATTAGGGTGTCTGCAAAATATCCCAACTACCAAACTAAAACAATGAGTAAAAAGGTCACACAGAAAAAACAATCAGTAAAAATTAAATTTCCATTGTGTGATCCCTCAAACCTCCCACTCCTGGTCCCCACTCCTCTCCACTCAGCTACAACCACACCTCACCCATAGCTGCCCCCCTTACCTCCAACCCCCCTCCTCTCCCAAATCCAAAAATGAACATCCTCTCCATGAACACACAAAGCATACTTAAGCTATATTATCTGGTTCCACTACAACAACCAGTGCCATCAGAGTGCAGAGGAACCGCAGCACTAAACACAACTGCCTCAACACCAAAAAGGTGAAAACTCAAATTGTAAGTATTTTTTGAGAAAGAAGAAGCCCTTCTGAACACATATCACCCCCATCACCCCCCCCCCAAAGCATACATATACTATCCATGGTTGCAGAAATTCAAAGAAGGGAGAAATCTCCTCAGAAGAAGTGTCACTGCTAATGCACACAAAAAACACACTGGCAGTGACTTCCTGCAGAAAAGACTAATCAGCATTTTGATCTTGGTGTCTTGTACTTTGAAGAGTTGATGCACGGGGAATTTCAACCCATCAACTTATTGAGCAGTCACATCATTCTGGTTAACAAAAACAGCACATTCCCAACTCTCCATGTTTTTGCCTCAGAATTTTTTCTTCTGAAATGTGTTATTCTATAAAAAGAAAATAAACATTATTGTTATTCTGTAATGACAGACATTGATGTTAACATACTTCTTATTCTTCAGTGCATGCAAAATTTCAATTCTATCAAATTCCTAAGTGGTAAAGTTAATAATTATAAATTATTCATTATTTTTTTGGCCTTTGCCTTGATAATTTTTTTGGGTTTGCGTGTTTCTATGGATAACAGCATGAGAACTAAGCAAATCAGTGCTACACTGCCGTGCTCTCATGTAATTATAGATAAACACAACATGATGAGCAATAGGCTGGAGGCTGTAATTAATGTATTGTGTTTAGAAAGCTTGTGGGGTCAAAGGGTTATTTCCATAAATTCACATTTTAATACACTCAGCACAGAAGCTGCAATTGCCTTCAACATTATATTCTTTAGATACTCCCAAAACTAATTTAACTGAAGTTGTTGCTTGGGCAGTACGTTGTACAGAGCTGTCCTACTGTGTATCTAAGTTACAAAGCTTAGAGGGAAGGCTAGAAAAAATTAAAGAATAGTACATTAATAACCTTATTTTACATTAATTGTATACTCTAAATACCATAATTGAAGATGTAATTTTATTAAAGTTCCATGAACATGCAGAATAAATGTTTTGCTAATATATTTAACACTGCTATACCTAGAAGAATTTATTAAGGTATGTATACGCTAAATGAGCAGCACAGTTGCACAACAGATAGCATTGTCACCTCACAGCAAGAGGTTCCCCTGGTTTGATTTTCATTTGGAGTGCCTTCTGTGCGGAGTCTGCATGTCCTACCTGCGTTTGTGTGGGTTTCCTCCAGGTGCACCGGTTTCCTCCCACATTCCAAAGACATGCAGCATGTAGATTGGACACTCTGGCCATAAGTGTGAGTATACATGTCAGTGTGTGGTGTGGAAGAACTACCATGGCAAGCCTAGCCATCTGTCTATGTAAACCTTGGTTCGAGATGATTGTCACTAGTGAAGTGACACCCCGATCTCATGTGCAAAAATGGGGAAAAGGGGTTGTCGCTGAATGGATATGTACACTGGTTACTCTTTGTACAGAGATCCACATGGTTGTAATCATCATGTCATGCTGTTTGACAAATGGGTTACATTCATAATACCTGCAACACAAAACGTCGAAAATGAAAATGCAAACGAGACCACAGTACAGTGGGGATTAGTGTTTCCCCTTTCCCCACTATACTACAATCACAGAGTTGGTATATAAGAAACAGTTTGTGGGGGGCTATGAGAGCAGGGAGCTTACTCTCTGCATAGAATGTGAGCCAAGTATTTCTGCAATGTGGGGTTCGACCTTTTGTGGTCAACATAATACCATTTGGCATTCCAATCATTCAGCATTATGAATGTGTTCCATGACAAAAAAGGTGTTTAATAGCCCCGTCTTGGTCTAGTCCATAAGAAATTTGATTATCAGCATTATTGATAGTATTATGCTTCTTTACTTAACAAACTTTTTATGAATCTCCCTGATTTTGACAAAGAACCATTTGTTGTCCATTCAAATATGGTATAGTTTGTTAAAACTCTGAGCAATATGTCTTTAAATAATGACAAGTATTATACATCTAACCTTCTTATTATTTACAAAATGAATATTAATTCAGGTCATTTTATTCTATCATTTTTAAGTGAGCGGTATCAACAAGTTCCTAATCGCAACCTTTATCCATGATTATTTTTGGCTTTGTCCCAGTTCTAGAGATTAGAGGATCAGAGCTATAAATAAGAAAACCATCATCACCTCTGTACTTTCCAAAAAAAAGTAAAATCCTGTAGTATTGTGTCTGTACTAACAGACAGCAGAACTGGTGTAGTAAGGAAACAAGTTGAAATATTACACGTACTTCAACAATTCTAAAACCCCAGATGCCTTTGACTAATCTTATTGAGTGAAAAATACATAATTAGATGCTTTTAAAATGCAAGTTCTAGTTAATGTAACAGTGGACAATTAAACATGTGAATATGACGCTTTACAACTGGGGAGGAGTATATTTTAACATTAAAGCAAATATGCACTACAGCTGAAACCAAAATTTATACATTTACATACTTCCTTGTTTTGGGATTGTGCTCATAGCATAAAGCACTTACAGGAACATGTAACATAAAAAAGTTATTCTGCAAACATTTTATAGCTCCTAATGGAAATATACCTTCTTTCCAAGTGCAGGAAAATAATCTGTGGGAGAGGAAAAGATTAACGTGCTACAGAAAGGTGAGATATCAATATGCTGTGTCAAGGATTCTTTAGCTATGTCAAGAACCTAAGTGAGAACTCTCACATCAGCTCTGAGTTGGTGTAGAATGGCACAAAATACACTGAACCGACTGATATTGCCAACATTTTGGCAAACAGATTCAGTGCAAACTTCACACCCCTCTCACCCCCTAAATGGCCCATAATCATACCAGAAGAATGTAAGGCCCTGGCAATCACCAACACACAGGTTAAAACAGCTCTATCCAAAGCCAAAAACACAGCCTCAATAGGACCGGATGGTGTCCCAGGCTGTGTCTTACAAGAGCTACAAAATTAACTAACCCCTCACCTAAACACACTGTTCAAACTCAGCCTCTCTACAGGCTACGTACACACAGAGTGGTGCACAGCAACAGTTATCCCACTCCAGAAAGGTGGCACCACAACAGACCCCAGGAACTATTGCCCTATAAACCTGACTAACCTGGTCTGCAAGGCTATGGAGCACATCATCATGGAACTCATTAACACAGACATTGGGAACCTCCAAACTTTGGACCCCACCCAGTTTGGCTTTGTCAAGGGGAGATCATGAATCCTAAACTTGGTGGACTTCTTTGAGACAGTTACCAAGGCATTAGATGAGGGTAAGGAGGTCCACACAGCTTACCTAGACCTCACAAAGGCTTTTGACTCCATTCCCCATTCTGGTATTATAGACAAACTCACCAACCTGAACATTAACCCCTACGTCACGAGATGCATCACAAATTGGCTCATGGACAGTACCCACATGGTGAGAGTTGCAGACTCTAGGTCAGACTCTAAACCGGTTACAAGTGGCATCCCCAGGGCTCAGTCCTAGGACCCTTCCTGTTTGATATATACTTCTCAGAGGTACAGGCAAGCACAGCGGACTTTAGCTGACCAAGTTCACAGACAACTGAAAACTAGGGGCCATAATTGATTCCCCAGCTGATATAGACAACCTCCAGAAGGGTCTCACTGAGACAGATGCCTGGTGTCAAAATCATCGCCTCAAGCTGAATGCCAAAAAGTGCATAGTCATCCCCTTTGGAAAAAACAAAGTACCCATGAACTACCACATAGGTGGTAATCCCCTAAATAGAGAAAATGTAATAAGGGATCTGGGGACCCAGGTAGATAGCAATCTCTCCTTTGATAATCATATTGCCAAGGTGGTTAGAAAATCCTTCTACTTGGCCCACCTAATCTCAAAAGGGTTCTCATCCAGAACAAAGGAGGTTATTGTGCCTCTCTACTCATCACTTATTAGACCCATTATAGAATACAACGCCCCATTTGGGATGCCCCTTACAAGACACCTGCAACAGCTGGAAAGACCACAAAAGTACCTCACCAAGACGATTACTGGCCTCAAACAGATGACATATGCAGCCCAACTAAAGAAACTCCAGCTGTACTCGGTTGCATACCGCTTACTCAGAGGTGATCTCTGCTTGACATACAAGGCCATTCCAACCCAGAATTGATGGATATGCTCCACCTAAAAAAAAAAAAAAAAATCCCTGAGAGCCACACGCTCTAGGGATTCCTGACCCTTAGACCCCCCCCATGCTTTGGAACAAGATTCCAATATACATCAGGCAGAGCCCCTCACTAGCACTCTTCAAGAGAAACCTTGACGGGTGGATGGGAAACAGAAACTTTACCCCAGGGATCACTGCAGTGACTCTGCTGGACAGAGGCGCAAGGAACTAATGGCTCTGCTGGACAGTGGTGCAGGGAACTGATGGCTCTGCTGGTCAGAGGCACAGGGAACTAATCTAATGGGGTGGCAAAAGCCAACACACTCTGGCTAGGCTTATAAATGCCCTTGGGCAGATAGCCTAGTACTTACCTATGAACCTATGGTACAATTTGCAAATAAGTGAATCTGCTGATATCCACTTACCTGGCTGCTTCTTAAGTTGCTACTAATTTAAGTTAAAGTAAGACATTTCCTAATTCTTGACAGTGCTGTCCATTACTGATACCACTCCAGTTGTTTCTCCTCTGTGTACTCAGCTCATACACCTCAACATAGTCCTGCTCAGTATAAGTTTACTGCTTTGACTCATGAGAACTAAAGATCTGACTCTATATTCTTAGGTGATTTTAAAAATGTTGGTCTTCTCTACATTCTAGAAAAAATTCCTGAGATCCCAAATTCTAAAGCTGAAAATGAGATTTGTTAGCTGTTTTGCACTGACATTTCTTTCTGTTTGCTTGACAGTGCTTTGCACTGTCCATAAACTGTACTGTGCCCACTGCTGATAACCTGGTATACAAGCAATACTAGGATCTGTCTTCATAAGAATTGCAGAGATGCACCACAAAACTACCCATTACACCAATCAGTGATGTGCTACTTCCCATGATTCCACCAGGCTTAACAGTTTACTGGAAATCTAGCCATTAGTGCACACCCAAAACACACACACACACACACACACACACACACACACACACACACACATAGACACACACACACACACAGACACACAGACACACACACACACACACACACACACACACACACACACACACACACACACACACACACACACACACACAAATGTACTCATGCATACACCCATACAAACGCATATACTCACTCACACACACAGACACACACACACACACACACACATGTACTCGTGCATGCATCCATACAAATACACACACTCACACACACAGACACACACACACACAGACACACAGACACACAAATGCACTCATGCATACACCCGTACAAACACACACACTCACTTACACACACAGACACAAAACACACACACACACACACACACACACACACACACACACACACACTTAAGGTAATTAAATAATTAAATTATATTTTTTCTTGCTTGCACCTAGGCGAACATTTTCTGCATGTCATCCCACTTAATATAACTTATTAGCAGAACTCTGTGATTGGTTTGCTTTTTTTCTGACCTGCACCCTAGGCTATCATTTTCTTCACCCCTTTTCCCTCTTAAAATAAATGATTAGGAGAGCCCTGTGATTGGTATGTCTTTTCTGCCATGCAGCCTACACCACTATTCCTGGCTGCTTGCAAAGTGTTCATTTGTCACCCTCGCACCTCACCAAACAATTAAATGACTTTCAATATAACTGAGTAATTAGCAGATAAGTGCAGCCAGCCTACAACATTAAATGTACTGGAGAGAAGGTCCAGACTGAAAGTAGCAACATCGCTTGTGCTGCTGTTGTGGTCTTCTTGGTTACATTGTCCTCCTGCGGATGAAGCCAAGGCTCAGATCAGGAGGCTGCCCTTTTTTGTGATGAGTGAGATGGTAAAGAATCAGATACACATCCTACGTGCCTTTATACTCTCTGAGCTACATCCTAAATTACTGCAGTCAATGACAATGAACCTCCTCCAGTGTTCAGCCTAAATTTCTGCTGTTGATGCCCCCCCCCCCCAATTAATCCCATCAAAGACATTAGGTCAGAATCCATTAGTCAGTGTCAGAAGACTTAAGCTGACCAAAATGGGTCAGAAAGGCATTTATACCTATGGTATAACAATACAATAACTTTTGAACAAAACTGCTGGGATTGGATGCCTCTGATATTTTAATAAACTGCAAAGAGCATCTGGTGAGGAATAGCGTTCCTGCCTTAATTAAATTATGAAAACACTTTAAGAACGCAATATTTTAACAGCGCTTTTGCTACCCCCACATTGCTGATTACATGTGCTGTACAGTAAATAGAGTATACTTGTCAGTGTCCCTTGATCTCCAGATTTACAGCTGAGTAGAGTCGTGTCCTTTCTAGATTAACAAAACCACATAATGTAATGTACCCTCACTTAGAAAGCTTGTAATTACCTCTCAATGACTACATGTAATAAATCTGTTTTTATCTAAAGAGTAATAATATTCATGTGGAAGCCTATCCTCTTCTAGAATAGAATTATTGACTATGACTTCCAAATCAGTCTCAGCTGTAATAAACATGAATGTGTGCAAATCTTTACGTTCTTCCAAGCTAAAGAGCTCACACCATAACCGATTAGTATTATATGATCCCTTATCTGAGCAATTCGAACAAAGAAATGCTATTAATGCTTGCAATTTGTCTTGTAAATGTTTTACTAAACTATGTGTTAATTATATAAATCTTCCAAGTCCAGCACATTCTTTAAAAATAAAAAGTTTAAAAGGAAGTATATCATTTTTATTCCCCCTAAGGGACAGATGTTTCTTTTGTAACTAATGTATTCTTTCAGAGTATTATAAAAATAGCTTTCTGACTGATACAGAATTCTTACTAGCCAAATAATTATTGCATCACTGGCTCGATGATAGTATTTCTTTTAATCTTTTCCCTTAGAATGTTCACTCTCTATTTATAATCTAATATAAGTTTCTCCTTTAACTAAACTTGCAATACCATCCATGAGGGTAGACCCATCACAAATCTATATGGCCCTTCCAGACTCTGTTTAAATAAGGAAATACACCTTTATGACTTAACTGGTATGGGCACAAGTTAAAACTACCTCTTCCTGTTATATTAAAATAGTCATTACTTCTGATCTGAAAAAAATAGATTTTGACTGCTCATCTTTCCCTTCAAAAGCTGTTGATTAGAAAAGAAATCTATTTTGGCCTACTTTTCCTCTTTAAAAAGAAGACCCCTTCAATCCTCTTAATACCATTTTTTTATAATTTTTTTCTATATCTTTCCATCCATACCTTGATTTAGCCTTCCTTATTTTATTTTGTTTTCCAAAAACATGTTAAAATCACCCCACCCCATGTTAACAAAAAGACAGGCTTCTACAATTACTAACCCCACACGGACTAACCATATACCAATTTAAAACTGTAAAAGAGAAATCCACAAAGACTGTAGTTAGTCTACAGTAATTATAGAGATTTAGCAACCAAAATCCTTTTTCCAATTGAAAGAAAACATTGCACTTCTTTCCATAGTTATTTCTTGCCTAATATCAGAAACATTTCTTACATCTTAAAATAAATATACCGACAAGATAGCAGATAGATCAACAGAGGAATAGATAGACAGATAGATAGATAGATAGATAGATAGATAGATAGATAGATAGATAGATAGATAGATAGATCTGCTTATTGTTGCTTTATCCAGGAAAATATTCCAACCATGAATGAAAGAAATCAGACTATTAACATTTAGGGTTAATGTTTTCATTAGTTATTTTTTTCTTACATTCCTTGACTTTACATCTTTCTTTGGAATTCTGAAAAAAAGTTTGAGCTTCTGTTTCTAATGTATCCATATAATTTCTAATGTTTTATTCTAAAACAATGAGTGAGAAGGTTGGAAAGACCAATCTGTAAAAACTAAATGAAAACTCCAGCCAAGCTGGAATTTTCAATGAGTGACCTCTCAAACCTCTTGAATCAGAGGCCCATGGGATATATGCAAATGACCCTTATGAACACCAGGTGTTTCAGCTAATTGGTACTTCTGAATGTTTACTCTGAAATAAGTAATATGACAAATGTATTCTCTTGCCTATAGCCTCTTCAGATGTTCCCCACCCCCTAGCTGAATGCTGAGAATGAGGCTTGCTTCAGACAAGTGACTTCTGACACTTGTGAGGGTATAGCAGCATCACTTTCCTCTATCCAAGTAGCAGTGGCATTGTGTTCAGTTATAGAATTATTATGACCTTTGCAATCAACCCACAAATGTTCTGTGGTCCTACAAATAGTGCTCTGTCTATTATATGTTTCTTTACTGTGCCTTTACTCACCACATTCATCACATAGGAATTGAGTAAACTTTGCCACAAAGAGAACATTTTCTTGGACTAATCAGCATATCTAATCACTCGTAATTATATCCA
Source organism: Protopterus annectens (assembly GCF_019279795.1). Lineage (NCBI taxonomy): Eukaryota > Metazoa > Chordata > Ceratodontiformes > Protopteridae > Protopterus > Protopterus annectens. The sequence continues at coordinate 1,419,058,441 of NC_056725.1, forward strand.
AATGTGTTTGGCCATCTTTTACTTTTAATTCTATAGACCTTAAATACTCTATAAGCTCAAAATCACAGTTTGTCCATAATCTCTTGCAAAGGTTGCACAACTTTATTTATTTATTTATTTATTTGTTAACTGGGTTGGTCCAACTGTGCATGAGCCCATTTTCAGTGGAGACCCGAGAAGAAAAGCTCCAGTACATGACAGTTATTTTACAAGAGACATAATAAAATACACAAAGCTTGAAACATTTTAAAAATATACAAATCCTGAAACATATTAAAATACACATAGCTTGAAATATACATTGAAATATCAATTGAGACATGAGTTGATACATAACCTGAGAGTAGACATAAAAACATAGTATGAAGCAAAAGATGATACATAGATTTGAACCGTAAATTGGAGCATGAAGTTAAAGCATACATTGATACCTTGCCTAGTTGATTGAGACAGCGGTACAGACTAGTGGAATAATGAAGTGGGCTAGAGTTAATAAACTTACTATTGAGGGTATGGAAGGGGGTGGTTTATGTAGAGTCATGGCAGAAGCAGATCCATGAGTTTGACAGGATGTCTTTTAGTTCCTTTTTGAAGCTATTTGTGTGGGTAATACTTCTTGCAGTGAGAAGTTTGTTCCAGGCTTGAGATACTGAGTATATGTAGAGAATTTTGCCGATGGTTTTATTGGGCATATATATATATATAGAACGTTTTGGGGTATAGTAGGATACTAGAGAAGAAAGGGTGGGGCAGGTAGTGGATTTGTTGAGGATGGAGTGCATTATGCGAATCTGTGATAGAAGGAGTTGATGGGAAAATTCTAGCCAATTTAGTTTCTTTAGTGAAAGGCAATGGTGAGAGGTGCAGGGTTGGTTCATGGCACATCTTGCAATTTTGTTATATGTTTGTTCAAGCTTGGATATTAAAGTGGATTGTAGGTTTGTTAGGATTGGAGAGACATAAAGTAGGCTGGGAAGAAGGTATGCCTGTGTTAGAGATAGTTTGGAGTCTGTAGTGAGGAATTTTCTGTTCCTGTAAACTAGACCCAATTTTTGATGGGTTTTTTTTTTTGATACATTGATGAATGTGGAGGTCAAATTTTAATTGCTCATCTATTATACCAGCAAGGAACTTTGTTTGGGATTCTACTTTAATGATTGTGTGATTAAGTGATGAAATAGTAAAGGTAGATTTGTGATGAGAAAGAGATTTTGGAAGGAAAAGAAAGAGGTTAGTTTTATTGGGATTTAATATGAGCTGGTTTTCTGAAAGTTATATTTCACCAGAAAGGACTGAGATTTGGGTAAGTGTGTGAAGTTGAGAGAGATTGTCAGAAAAGGAGATTAGTGTGGAGTCATCTGCATACTGAATAAGAGAGGAGGAACACCACACTGTATGAAGGTTGTTAGTAAATATGTTGAATAGTAGTAGGCCAAGAATGGAGCCCTAGGAGCCACCTGTTTGGATTGGTAGGAAAGGGGAGAAGGAGGTTTGCCATTGGATAGACTGTAGCTTCTTGGAGATGTAGATGGAGAGCCATTCAAGAGGGGAGTGGAGAGATTGAAGTCAGCTAATTTTGTTAGAAGTTTACAGTGTGAGACTGTGACAAAGGCTTTTGAGAGGTCTAGGAACAGACAAGAAACAAGGTTGTTGTTGTCTCTAGCTTCAGCTACAGTATGTGTGAAGGATATAAGTGCAGCAGCAGTACTATGGTTGGGCCAAAAACCATGTTGGGTTGATGTCAGAAGGTTTTCTTGAATGGGAAAGATAAGAAGCTGGGCGTGTATGCATTTTTTGAGGATTTTAGAGAGTGTGGACAGTATGGCTATGGGACTGAAGTTGAAAGTGTCAGTGGAGTTTCTTCCTTTATGTAGTGGTATGGTATAGAATGTTTTCCAGATGTCTGGGACTATAGATTCTTGGATTGATCTATTGATTAGTGTAGAAATAGGATAAGCTATTGAGTCAGCAACAAGCTTGAGAAAGAGGGGGTAAATTATCAGAAGAAGGATAACATGGCTTTACTTTGTGGAGAAGTGATTTTATGTAAGCAGTAGAGACTGGCTTAAGTGAAAAGGGGGTATTGTGAGTTGGTGGAGGGGGAGGGGTGAAAGGGTTGGTGTTGTGGTCTATTTTGGTTAGTTTCCAGATGGAGTCAATAAAGCAGCAGTTGAAAAGGGTGTCAGTTTCTTGTGCAGACTTATTTGGGTAGGGGGTTGGCGTTGTGGGACTTCCAGGGTAAAGAATCTTATTGATAGTACTCCAGAAAATATTGGGATTAGAGAGATGGTTAGTTAGGATATTATGGGAACATTTTTTCTTGTCTATGCTAATGTTTTTTGGTGGGTTTTCTCAGTTCTTTGTAGTTTTGAAGGTGTGTAGTGGATTTGTTTTTAGCCAGGATTTCCATGCACTATCTCTTTTATTCACTAGAGAGCGAGTATCCTGTGTAAGCCAGGGAGCAAAGTTTGATTTTATCCTAATCTTCCTTAGGGGTGCTGTGGAGTTGAGGATATCTAGAAGGATGTGGTTGAATTTTAGTATGACGGCATTAAGGGGAAGATGGGAGTACCAGCTGATGGATGAGAGTCTATTATTAAATATTTTAACTAGAGAGTTTATGGCAGTCTTTATATAAGTGAGACCTGTAGAGTTGGAGAGAATGTGGGCAGGTTGTCACTTATGGTATCAGGCAATATACAGGGGTTGTGATAGAGGTTTAGATCTGATGTCAGGATCCAGTCAAGGATAGAACTGTTATTGGAGTGTTTATTCATGAGTGTTGGGGTTGAGATTAGTTGAGAGAAACTGTGAAGATTAATGCTGAGGTTTGATGAGTCAGTGGTTAGTGTTGTCTAGACTTTATTTACATCACAGAGGATGATTGTTTCATAGAGTATGTTATGTGAGATCCATGACAATGTGTTTTTGGGTATGGAGATGTTTTTATCTGGTGAAATATAAATGGCAGTAATTGCAAATTTGTGGGTATTTAAATGACAATTTAGTATTAACAGTTCTTCAGGGTTAAAGTTTGGGAGTGGGGTAGACAAGGGGGAGAGATTAAGTTAATCAGAGTAGTGTAGAGTAAGTCCTCCTCCTTTTTTTTGGCATTCTATCCAGATGGAAGATTTTATATCCTGGTGGCAGGATTTCATTATTTGGGATATATGGTTTTAGCCAGGTTTCTGATAAGGTTAAGATATCTGGAGAGTGGTGGTCTATCCAAGATTGGAATTCTGTGGTTTTCTTAAGTATGCTATGTGTGTTCATGAAGTGGATGTTTACATTTTTGGAGGTGGGAGATGATGGGGGAGAAGGGGGGCTGAAGGTAAGGGGAGCAGCTATGGGTGAGGTGTGGTTGTAGCTGAGTCGAGAGGAGTGGGGACCAGAATTGGGGTGAATATCTCCAGTGAGTAGAATAGTTCTAGCATGTAGGGTAAGTCGAGTGGAGTATGGGTGATATGTATGGTATTTTGGCTTGTGTTTTGGTGGGAGCGAGGTGTAAGGGAATATTTTGATTTTGAGAAGGTATGTATAGGAGAGGTTGTACAATGACGGTGTAATTGAAAATGAGTTGGCTGCTACATTACTACATGATGTATGTGCGAGTGTGGGTGATTGTTTTAAATATAAAAGGTTAGTATGGTTAGCAGCTAAGAAGGAGAGAAAAACAAGTAATGATGTAGTTAGGGAGATGAGAAACATGTTGAGGAAGGCTGTGACTTTTAAGAGAGGGGAAGCTTGGTTTGGGAGGGTTGGAAGTAAGAAAGGTAAGAACATAAGAAGAGGGAAATTATTTGGGTTAGGCAGGGAAAGCAGAAGATTGCATTAATTGTACTGAGTATAGTAAAAGTTAGTCTATGTTAGGAGTGAAGAAGTAGGAGGAGGAGAGAGTGGATGGGGTGTGGTAAAGTTGATTTGGGGAGTAGCAATGGAAGGACTATAGGTATGGGGTATGGTTAGGTAGTAGGGTTGGATTGTGGATTGGATGGTTAAGGGGTTGGAGGTGGCATTTGACAAGATGGATAGAGTACAAATTTAGAGTATGTAGGGGTGGATGGATATTGGCATTAGGGTAGTGAAGTGGAGTGAGCCCGAGCATAGTGAGGGTGAATAGAGTGGGTAGAGCCATGAGGCAAGCCGGGCAAATAAAAAGAAAACAATCACCAGCTAGCAAACCTCACAGCAACCTTTTCAAGCCTCAGGTCAGTACATTTAGTTGAAAATGTAAGCTAGAACAGTAACCAGTTATTTTAGAATAGGGAGAGATGGGTTAACTATTAGGGCTTTAGGAGGAGGGGAGGATGAGTTAATGGGTTCAAGACAGTGTGCAAACCACTGCCAGATTACTACTTGTTAAAATAAGTTGTTTGTAGTTTAATATGTTATAACCAAAGTCAGGTAGGACATGCACTGCAGGCACCTTGGTGGGTCATGTCTTGGGAGACCGCTGTAAGTTTAGAGAAGGAGGAAATCCCAGGTTATCAGTTTAGTTAGCGAGAGATATATAGTGTTGAGGAGTAATGGAACTGCAGGCACATAGGAGGGTCATATCTTGGGAGACCACCATACGTTTAGAGAAGGAGGGAATCCCAGGCTGTAATTTCAGTTAGGGAGAGATGCGTGGTGTTGAGGAGTAATGGAGTGGAAAGCAGACTAACATCGGAATGACGTGACCCTACAACTACCCCTACCGAGATAACTTTATCTTAAAATGGCACAACTGCACAGTACTTTTGTATTTCTTGTCTTACCTTTGACTAAGCAATAAAAGTGTCACTGAGCCAAAGCTATTCCTTCCATTTCCAGTTTAAGAGTAAGTCAAGAAAATTAAACTATGATCAAGGAGTAGTACTTCTTGTGTTTTTCTTCTTTTTTAATTAAAAGTCACTAGCATCATTTGTAAATCCTCTTTAGTTTCAAAATTGACATAATGACAAAACATAGTAAAGAAATGTGCACAGATCTTAGATATCTTTAATTTTAAGGGTTTAAGATTTTCTGCCAGAAATCATACTTGTCTATAGGATCCCCTGTTCTGTCTGGCAAAAACATAACAAAAATCAATACTGAGCTGGTGTTTCGGTTTCTTTTCTTGATCTAGTCACTGCCTGCAGTTGTGAGTTTCTCTGAACAGTTCCTGTAAAGGATGCATTGACAATATGCCCCTAAGAGTTGACTGAGTTGTTCAAGATTTGGGAACTTATGTGGAAAGTGACCTAACTTTTGACCAGCCTGTGTCTATGGTTGTAAGAAAGTCCTTCTATACTGCACAGCTTATAAATAAAGGGATTGCATCTAGATCTGGGAATGTCACTGTCCTTCTTTACTCAGCCCTCTTTAGGCCAGTCATTGAATATAATGACCCTTTGGCATGTATCTGTTCAGACATATGTAACAGCTGGAACGCCCACAGAGATACCTTACTAAAAGGATACAAGGCCTAAACATCATGTCCTACATGGACCAACTCAAAGCCCTGTCACCATATTTGGTATCTTACCTGCATTTGGCATACAAGACATCTTCCGACTTATTGCTGCTAGATTTACTGCACATCAATAAGTCAAATGGCATCAGAAATACTCAGTCTCGGGATCTAAACCTTTTACAACATCAACAGAACAGTTTGGAGGAGCAGGTATATGCTGCAGAAGGTACATCTGTTGTGGAACAGACTCTGCATCTATGTAAAACAAAGTTCTTCCCTGTCCATATTCAAGTACAAGTTAGATCTATAAATGGGAAGCAGAACATTTACCCCAAGACTGCCACCTGTACTACTAATGGACAAGAGGCAGATACTAAATGCCTTATCCCATACATGGATCCCCTCAAATTATCTATGGTTTGTTCCCATTTATTCTGATTAGGGGTACTATATAATTATTGACCATGGGATGGGTAAGGCCAATCTATAACCAAATGGGCCAGGATATTGTGAGCACAAAAAGGGAAATTGTCTAGGCTTAAAATGACTCATATGGGCAGCTTACCTATGAACCAGATTTGTACCGTGGTGGTGGTGCTGCGGTAGCATTGTCGCCTCACAGTAAGACGCTGACCGGTTCGACTCTCAGCTAGAGCATCTTCTGCATGGAGACATGCGTGAATGGGCATACCTTCATTGAAGGTTGTGCGTTAGGGCTGGCAACTCAGCACGTAAAAATCAACTGCCAATCATTAGTGGACCGTGGCAACCCCTAACCAGGAAAAGCCGAAAGACACAACAACAGCCTATGAACCAGATTTGTATCTTTGATAATACTTTAAGTAGCCAAACTCAGTCAGAAATCTCTGAATGATCTTTGCGCACTTCGTTACTGTTTGTGCCGTGTTCTTTTATATCGATAGGATTTGAACAGCCTTGCAATTCTGTCAGAGCCATGCGGTTGGAAGAAGCATCCACATACTTAATGGCAGAGATTTTCTTTTTATTTATTTACTTGTAATTTTCGCTACAATTATAACCGACAGTTTATTAGTATCAGTGGCAGAAGCAGAAGATGAACGTCTACCCAACAGCTGTGATGTAGCTCATGCTCCTTCATATCTCTACTCAGTAACATGTTCTTCTCATTCTTCTCCAGGCTGCTCACAGCTCCTTGTCACTAAACTGCTACATGTCCAACCACATAACAGAAAGTCAAACTTCCTCCAGACTGCATGAATACTGTCTCAGGTCTCCCCTGAAAGTAGGCTTTACTCTACATTCAATAATTGTTAGAAAATAAGTATGCAATAAGTAAGGGAGAGGCTCCATAACCAAGTCCGATCCTGATTCACTTTGCATTTTAACATTACGCTCATTATGGACAGTCCATGACTTGTGCAAAAATTCAATAACAGCTCCCCCACCCAGGGTTCAGATCCTCAGAGATTGTTCTTCCAAATAATGCCCCTCTATTTACGCCTTTCACAATCCCCACATGAGACTTGAATTCTTCTACTAAGATTATATTGCTAGTAGATGGCACCCTACTGATCACATCACCCACATTATCAGGAAAGGACGATTGATCTCTATGACTATGTTTTTTGCCTTTTCAGCTTTTTCCCAGTTAGGGGTCACCACAGCGGAACTCCAGTTTGCTAATGATTGGCAGTCGCTTTTTTTATAGTGCCGAGTTGCCAGCCCAACGCCCAACCTTCAGCAAAGGCACGTCCATTCACGCATGTCTTTCGGAGGCCACTTGATCATGGGGAGCATATGCAGACTCCACACAGAAGGCAGTCCAGCTGAGAATTGAATGGGAGAATCTCTTGCTGTGAGGCAACAATGCTACCGCTGTACCATGGAAAATAAAAATCTATGTCTCTCTCTCTCTCTTTGTTTCTGTCTCTGTCTGTGTGTGTGTCTCTCTCTCTTTCTCAGCAGTTTAGTTATCTCATCCAATGGGAAAAGTCCAGTACCAGTCAGGGACTTCTACCTGTGGCCTTTTGTGAGAAACAATTCTAGAACAGGAAGGAGACCACACCTGGTCAAAAAGTGTTCTTTAACTTTTTGCACATGGTCAGGATTCTCCAACAATGAGGTGATGTTTCATATCCTTAAGTTTTCTTTCTATTGCTGATATCTACAGTGTCATGCCTGTGGCCTGCCTAGCAAAACACTGTCACTACCTTTTAGCTTACAGATGATAAGTCAGCAAGATGCCTGTACATGGCCATTTTCTATCCAAGACATATGGATGGCCTATAGACAATGGGCTAGGTGGCCAAAACTCCAGTTTTGGCTCTGGGGAAGGGCTCTAGTAATGCTAATCCAGGTAGTACCCCCTTATATATCAACAACTTTTTTGGAATATTCTTTGGATGACAATTTAATTCTTATATCTGCAGTAGAGAAGACCTTACCAGGACAATAAAGCTCCAGAACATATCACTGATGTTTGCTGAGATACACAAGCCCTTCCAAGGTAATAATCTATGGGAAGATCTCTGGAACTAAAAATTGAATTGGACATAATACCAGATATTTCGTTGCAGTTAGGTCCCAAATTTTCCTCACATTTGCTTTATAATTCAGTCTCATGAACTGCAACCACTTTTATTGTGGAAGGGTGACTACACACCATAATGTGAAATCCTTAGGAGGCAGACTTAACATCATCCATTAAATAAATGATGTGGTGAAAATTTATGCACACATTCTTAAAAATAAATATGTTATAACCATTTATTGAAAGCCCAAAATACTAAAAGTTAAGTATAAGCAAGAATAATGCAGCAGGTAATAGCTTTGTTAAAATAGGTCGAGAAAGGATGTGTCAGGTGTTGGTGGCTGAATTTCTTTAATTATGAAATATAAAATCAAAATACCTGTTTTATTTTTCTTTCATCAGAGACTGCTGCACTGCCAAAGAGGGGTAATCCCTGGCAGTAAAGGAGTGGTAAATTACACCTATAAGTGTGCACTTCCTATGGGTATCTGTATTTTGGTGAGTAGATGTGAAAGATTTAAGTTTTAAAAATGTTCTTTTGTACCCAACTTAAGGTCTCACAGGAATAAGTTCATAACTTCAAAGGTATATATTTGGCTAATGATCACCAGGGCAATTATAAGCCTAGCCATGCAATCCAACCCAACTGTATCAAGGTATTTTATTAGGAGGGGGGCATGTTAGGCAGGAAGTTTCCAGAGGTTATGTGGGAGGTGGGGGTGTTAGTTTGGGCATTACTGTCTGTATCTGTCTGTCAGAGACATGAGGCCAGATCTGGAGTGAATTTGCAATTTCCCATCCATTGGTTAAGGTTATGCTTACATAGGGTTAGGGATGGACTCTGCTCCATATGGATGAGGAGCATGTTCCAGAGCATGAGGATCCTCTGAGACACATATATTTCTCACCAGCATGTCTTGTTTATGTCACAAGCAAAATTTAAATCCTTGGTTCTGATGTTCATTTTGCGGATTGTCCATCAGAGCTGGATCTGAGAATGCCTTGTATGCCAGGCATAGATTGTTTCTCAGCAAGTTGTAGGAGACTGAGTATAGAGATAGGGCTTTAAGGGGATCTATATAGGACAATGTGTTTATACCCTGGATTCTCCTGGTAAGGAACCTTTGTTGGTGTTCCAGCTGTTGTATATGTCTGGTTAGGTACAGGCCAAAGCAGGCATTATGCTCAATAATAAAGGCTGAGTAAAGTGACACTGGGACTTCTTTGGACCTGGATGCCATACTCTTATCAGTAAGTTGGGCAACATATGATTATTTTCTTATTACGTTGGCCACATGTTGGTCAAAGGCCAGATTACTTTCTATGTGTATTCCCAGATCCCTGGCTTTCAGGTCAGCTCTTAGGGATGCCTTATCAACTGAGTAATTAATTTGGGTGTCAATTTTTCCAGTAGAAACTATAATGCATTTCTTGGCATTGAGTTTCAGTCCATGACTTTGGCACTAAACATTTGTCTGTGTTAAACCCTCTTGTAAGATGTCTGTGCTATGGGGGGAATCATAATAGCTCCCAATTTGCAGTCATCTGTGAACTTGGTCAGCCAAAGGCCCTTGACTTTAGTCATTGAGAAGTAAATGCCAAATAGGAGAGGTACCAGCAGGGTGCCCTGAGGTACCCCTAGTGGAGGTGGTATTATCAAACCTGACTACCTGGATCCTGTCTAAGAGACAGTTGGTAAACCAGCAAATTTGATGAGTTTGTCAGCTATACTCAAGTAGGATTTTGTATTCAACAGCTTAATCAGGAAAAGATAGGTGGTATGCACCATTTTCCTTCATCATCCAATGCCTTGTTGACCTTCTTAAAGAAGTTCACCAGGATTAGTAGGCATGATCTTTACAAAGACAAAATGGGCTGGGTCCATTGTCTGATGGTTACCTGTGTTTTGTTGATCATTTCCATGATAATTGTTCCATGGGTTTGCATATTAGACTAATCAGACTAATAGGTCCATAGCTTCAAGGGTTGGTCAATGGTCCACCCTTGTAAAGTTGGATAACCATTGCAGTCCTTCATTCTTGTCATACAAACTCTGTTTTGAGGCTATAGTTGAAAAGGGACTCAAGTGGTCCTGGTGGGTCATGTTTCAAGCAATTTAGGAGGCAACCAGGGATATTGTCAGGGTCAATAGAGGCTTTGTTTTTGCCCTTAGCTAGTGCCACCAGGACCTGCTCTGTGTTAATAGTTGGGGGATTATGTTAGTAAGTATTTCATGGGGGGAGTTGGGGGGAGTGGGCAGTGAAGTGTGAGCTGAATTTGTCAGCCAGCAAATTTGCTATGTCACTCTGTTCAGTGAAGGTGGCACCACTGACCACCAGTTTGGCAGACTAGTGTATGTGCTGCCTTTGAGGTTTTGGACATAGCTGTAGAAGGCCTTGTGGTTGTCTTTAGCCAGTGAGGCTATCTTGACCTTGTAATTGGTCTTGTTGGACTTAATTGGTCCTCTCAGTTGACTGTTTAGTTGTATTAGAGAGCTGCTATCATTATGGGAGTTATTCTTTCTGATTTTAGCCATATACTTTTTTCCTTTTGTTATATACCCTATTAAGGTTAGCATTCCACTAGTGTGGTTTGTTTTTAAAGTTTGTTTTGGGTTTTCTTCTAGTCAGTACAGCATCCTCTATATAGCCATTTGCATGGTTGTGCAGGGTCTCAGTGAACAATTCTGCACAGCTTGCTCTAAATTCAGGGTTGGGAGGGATATTGAATTTGGGCAAACTATCACTTAATAGGGTGTAGTCAGTGGCGGCTGGTGACTTCAAATCAAAGGGGGGCTGCGGGAGACAGCTGAATGAGTGGGGTCAATGGGAAGGGTGCAGCCAACTAGAAAGGAGAGGAGCTATTCTCAAAACCACAAAAACTGTAACTTTAATGAAATACATTTCCCTGGATGCCAAACCATCATTATGAGAGTCCAATCAAGACAAAATGAAGTGTAGAAGAAAAAGAATATTTCAATGCATTGACTGCATGACAGCTTACTTAATATCTAGATGGAAACAAAAAGTTTGTGAGGCATGAAACAATAAATTACTTTTTAAATACATTACTGGAATGCCAGTCAAAATCAAGTATAAGAAAAACAAGCAGCACTCAACTCAAACCACTTCTCCTTGCACTGCAGTTCTAATTATAATTTATATTCAGTTTTATTAAAGTACCAAGTAACATGCTGAAAGTAGCAAGCTCTGTGATACCCCCACCTTGTAAAAATGTTTCTTATCCAAAAAAGACATGCTGCCTGACAACAACTATCTACTTGTTTCACGGGGAAAATGTGATCAAAGTAAAAAATGAAAAGCAAACAAGAAACAAGCTCAAGATATATTGCTTAATGGATTACTGCACAGGTTATGGACCATACATTATATATTGGCATTCTGTTTAGTTTACAGGTAAAGCCTGCAAAGATGACTGCAAGTCTCCAAGAAATGGAATGTGCTTCTTAAAATAATGTAATCCTGTCCTTTATTACAAATACTGTCATATGCATTTCAATACCCAAGGCTTATAAGTTATCTAGTTATGTAAGTATTCTCTGAATGGCAACAACAGAAAGGCTTTCAATGTTGGCAATTCTTTAACAGTATGCTTATTAAAGCTTACTTGCATCTTACAATCTCAGACAAGCTTACCTGATGGTCATTAAAGCATTGCTACTTAAACACAGAGCAACAGGCACTTTCTGAATAATAATAAGCATACATCAACAGTATAAAAATATGACAGAAACCAGAACATTCTGCAAAATCAAGGACAGATGAAAAGCCACTATAGTACTTGTGTCTACCTTGGATGGGGGGATACTCTGCACACTTACCATGCATAACTGCTCCTTGCCTTACTTGGACACATCTAGAGTCACTACATGGCAGAGTGGGGTGCAACAAGTATGACACAATTTGAAATGTCTTGGGTTGACTGTGATGGCCCTGACACATTTATCATACCTCTCAACCTCAGAGCAAGAAATCTTGACAAAGCCATGCTTAGAAGTAAATAAGGACAATGTTTAAATATTGCTCTTATAAACTTAGAAAGATAATAGAATAGTAGGTCTTGTATTAGTATAAATTTTCTGAAGGGTATGAAATCTGAAACTCAAATGTCTGTCATTTTCTAACTTCAGTCTTTAATGATTTGCCACTAATTTGCCAAAAAAACACACAATTTTATGAAAAATGGACCAAAAATGTAATGCAAAAATATAAAATAGCCACACAATACAGCTGGGAACCTGTCAAAGAAGGGACACCATTTTAATATTAGTACTGTTAACTTGTTGAAACTGACAAAATAAGAGCATCTACATGAATTTCTGAAATAAAAGTAATCTATAATTCTGATTATTACAGTTATTTATTAGTTGTAAACCCTCCACATTTTCTTCCGAAATTGCCATTTTGCAGAGGGATTATTAGGGGAAGAGCAACATTTTGAGCCAAAATTGGGGACATTTGAGAGGTTTGGATATGCCTAATTCTATAAAGCAATTTATTTGCACTTACCTCTCAACCTGTTAATGCAGGAAATCTGGACAAGGCCAAATATATTGGGGGAACATATCAACAGTACTAAAATTGCTCTTGTATAAACTGAGACAGTTGATAGAATAACAGGTCTTGCTTTAGCATGCATTTTCTGAAGGTTATGAAGTCTGAAACTCAGTGTCTGTCATTATTTAGTGACTTAATTCCTAAATGATTTGCCAGAAAACCACAAATTTATGAGGAACAAACCAAAAATAAGAAGCAAAAATCTATTCATTCTGTGAAAATCTGGACAGTTGAGAGATATAGTTCAGCCTTTGAGTTTGCCACCCTTCCCCTCATAAAATCATGGTTGAATGGAGTCTCCCCCCTGCAGCCATTCCAATGAACCATTACTTGGCTATTTCACCTCATTTGCCATAAACACTAATGTGCATACTGCTTTACTTCTACGATGATTTGGACTTCATATGAAAGTTTTATTTTGCATTTTACAGCACAAATAGTAAGCCATCTGCTAAACAAAGCAATGCAGTCTCACAATGAAAACAGACTTAGCATTAAAACTTCTATGCCCTTAAAACACACATTTATTGAAACAGCATTGAAACCCACATTCAAAGAAAATACATGTGGCTACTGGCAGATAAAGATTAACTTTGGACTATTTTTAAATGATAGGCCCCTTGCACACAAAACATACTTGTGTTCTGTGATGCACCTTCCTGATTGCATTAAATTATATTCCTTGTATAATACAGTACAGCTGTTAGAGGGTGTTTTAAATTTATTGTTTTGAATATTTTTCCAGTAAACAATGAAACAAAATGCATACACCAGCAATAACAATACTGCCCAACTGAGAACATTTCCATCATAAAAATCTACTCAGACTTCTACAATCCACCAGTATCAGTAAATATGCACAATCTCTGCAGAAGTAAAAGTCATCTAAATAATTCCACATTAAAAAGATATGTAACTAATGAAGAGGTTGCTACTAGCAAACAACTTTATATTTCATTGTTTCAACTACAAATAAAGTCCCTGTTGCCCTTGAGGAATAAATTGCATATATTAAATAAAAAAAAAAATGATAAGCTAGTAATATTGCAATGGGAAATGGATGGAAAACAATGGACGGGTTCATAGTTACTAGGTATAATCGCAAAAGAGATCATTCTCAAGACGACAACATCCACCCCGTTTACAACCCAGTACAGTATCAGCAATGCATCTGCATACTGCAGAAGTAGAACCCACAGCCTTCTGCATCAAAAGCAAGTACACTACCTGTTGTGCTATTAAAAATGCAAGAAGTCTCAGCATAAGCAGCACTAAACTTCAATTCCCCTACACCTCTCAGCTCTTTGTAAAATCTACTCAACACTCAGCTATATCTCTCAACTTTGTAGCACAAGAAATCTGGAAAACGCCAAAATGTACTGGGGAGGGACAAAAGCCAGGGGCACATTTTAAACATTGCTTGTATAATCTTGGAAAGCTGCTAGAAGAAAATGCTGTATTACCACCATGCATTTCAGTGCCAAGTCTTGAACCCAGAACCCTGTGCAAAACAGTCAAAGCACGATGCCAAATCAGCTGTTTTGTGAAAGAGAGGAAGACTGAAACTTAAATGGCTACCATTTAGTGAATTCAGTTCTCACCATAGCTGTCAACCTCTTGGCACAAAACACCTGGACAAAGCCAGTAATGGGGGAATACAGCCCTCAAACATATTCAGTGAATTCAGTTCTCACCATAGCTCTCAACCTTAGTACAAAAAACCTGGATGAAGCCAATAATGGGGGGAAACAGCCCTCAAACATATTAAGTGAATTCAGTTCTCACCATAGCTCTCAACCTTAGCACAAAAACCCTGGACGAAGCCAATATTAGGGGAATACAGTCCCAAAAATAGGGACAAATTTCAAATATTCATCTTATAAACTTAGAAAATTGCTACAATAAAGGGTTTTGTGTTACTATGTACTTTCTGAAGAATATGAAATCTGAAATTCAAATGCCTGTCAGTTTTATTTATTTAACATTTGTTAACCAGAAAAGTCTGACTTGGAACAAAATTCAATTTGCAGCAGAGGCCCAGGGAGAAATACTGCAGACACATGTCTTTGTAACATGGGAGGACACCAGAGCAAACCCATAAAGGACATGCAGACTCCACACAGAAGAAACCCCAACCAAGAATCAAACCAGAGAACCTCTAGCTACAAGGCAAACAGTGCTACCACTGCACCATCAACTACTTAGGAATTAAAAACTCAGAAACCACAGATTTTACAAGGAACAGAACAGAACAAAATATGAGGCAAACATCTGCAAAACTTTCACAAATGATGGTGGGTAGGGAATTCAGGCTCTTGTTAACTGCACCCAAGATTCAAGCCTGAGGTATTCTCTAACCACCAGCAATCTCTCTAGCCACCAGTATAAACCAACTGGGGCATTTTACACTCATACACACACCTTCTTCATCCCATACCATACCTGCAATCCTAACAGTAACCCCACAGCTTCAGCTTTCTCCTGCAATCGAATCATCATAATGGTAAACCCACAGCTTCAGTAATCCAGCATACACGCCGGAATGCACACTTCTGGTTTCTCAGCTCTTCCAAGACTGCGGACTCTGCAGTCTGATCCCCTTCCAATCTATGCAGTTAGCACCGTATAGACTTCTGGGAAATCAGCAGCTTGCTTCCTTCTTCCTGAATCCAGACTGGTAAGGTAGCAGTCCGGATTCACTTTGTATGGAGGATTTGTAGGACTGTACCTTTGTGGTTCAGAGCTGGAGGGGGGGCTGCAGTCTGATGTCATGAGCTGCCACTGGGTGTAGTTTGCTTTGAAATAGTTCCTAACTATTACAGTGCTTGTTGGAGTTGTTGAGTTTATTTTTATTTTGAAGGAGAAAGCTTTGCTTCCCAACCTCACCAGTGAGGATGTGACACGGGGGGGGGGGGGTTGCAACACCCTTCTACATTAGTGAGTACCAGATCCAGTATGTTTAACCTCTGATGGGTGTGAGCACTATCTGGTCAATAGTATTTGTGTTAATACAGTCCAGGAGTCATTGTGATTGCAAGTATGGGGCAGTATATATTTCTCAGTCTATAGAAGGGTAGTTTGTTGCCCATGATTATGGTATTTGGTTTAATGGTGTGTGTCTCCAATACATCTGTGTATGAGATAGAGGATTCTAAGGACATAGAGGGTGATCTACAGCTTGTTAGTATATAGTATGGGGGTTTTGTATGTAGTGATTTGCAGATGGATAAATTCCAGGACACCATACTGTTTAACCAACCTAAAGTTATGCTTGCTGCTAATATAGATTGAGTCTCCTCCTCCTTTTGCCCCTGTCTGTGCAGCTGGTAGTCTGAATGTATGGAAGACACTGAAGCCTAGCAAAGCCAGAGTACTTTCCTCAGATTTAAGCCATATCTCAGTAATGGCACAGATGTTTATAGTCTCCAGAGAGAGAAGAGCTAGGCTCCTAACATTGAACAGTAACACCTTTAGGTTTCTTTGGGTTTTATTTGCTATATCAGTATGTTTGTCAATCTGGCATTGCCTAAAGAAGGCTCTAAGGGGGTGGGCAAAGTTTTAGCCAATATCTGGAATCCTGGGGAGACAAGTGCATGTTATCCTTTGCAAATCAACATGATTTGCTAATCATGCCCTCCTATGCTGACAAATATTAAATCCCCTGGAAAGACACCAGAAACTAAGCTAATTACTGAAATCAGTCATCTTTTGTTTGTACTGTGGCATCATCCTTGATGAAGGCATAATTCTACTCAATGCAAGGCACATAGCTGCCTGAGACACATATGCAGAGAGATCAACTTTACAGTTTAATTTATTTCAGAGAGTAACATTTTTAGAATGGGTATGCCAATGTCATTATGGATGGTTCACTCTGGGACAGTAGATATCTCCTAATATCATATTAAATGCAATCAACTTGATGGGGGCCAGGTTAGAAATTGCTGTGCATGGATATTTTTATGTTAAAAAATAAAACAGTTTTTTTATTGCTGTTCAAAAAAAGAATAATAATACGGACACAGCATAATGGACTAAACTTTCAATATTCTCCAAAATAAAAGCCGATGCAATGTGAAACACACTACTTTATTTATAACACCTCATATAGTAAACACTTTCATTTCTCTGTATTTGTATCAGAGACTTCTTCAGGCTGAGGTAAAGCATTCATAAATTTTCAGTCGTGTTTTATCATGTGATTTTATTTTCTATTTAAAATTTTTTTTTTGTAATATTACCTCAGTCTGAAGGTCTCTGATACAAATACAGAGAGACGAAAGCTCTTACTATATGAGGTATTTTAAATAAAGTAGTGTGTTTCTCATTGCATCGGCTTTTATTTTGGAGAATGTTCAAAAAAGAATGACTTACTTCAATGTAGAAATTACGGGTTCATTAATTTGTCAAAAATGTCATGTTCGGCCTATTCACATGTGTTTATACAAGGAAGAGCTGCAGGGCAATTATGCATAATTTCATATTATTAAACTGCATGTGTGATAATTTTTTCCCAGATATTTGAAAATGTAAAAATCTAGATTTTATTTTCTGTGTGTGAACTAGTGTACATAGGCTGAATTGGAGAATTTCTTTGTTTCAAGTGTACAGAATAGATTGCAATAAAAATTTGACTAGAAAAAAATACAAATGGCCAGAATACAGAGGATATGGAAAATTACGCTGTAGCGTCAGAAGCTCATATTTATTAGAAAATAGAAGAATCATAGCAAATATAATTAGCTGTGAAAGTTAAAACCTACGTCTTTATACATATATGTTTTGGACGTCAGTGATGATATTGTCTGCATGAAACATATGTGACTTGCTAGAGTCTATGTATTCTACGCATACTGCAGGAAATTTTTTCCAGACCGCCCAGTATGTAAATAATGATGCCACAGTGAGTCAAGAAGAAAAAGGTATCATCCCCAAATAGCTATATATATATATATATATATATGTGGATTCACTTCATAACCTCGAAATACTGAAATATCGAATTTCAGTATCTTGAGACTATAAAACCGAATCCACAAAACACTGACACAAAAAAACATGAAATTCACAACACCGAAAAAAATGCACACACTATACCACACATACACAACATCCACATCACAACATAAACAAACAAAACTACACACATACACAACTCATACACACATAAGCAGCGAGCAAGCCCCCCTGCACCCCCCATGTGGGGGGCTGCACCCCCCACACCCCCTTACTTATATATACTAACTCCGAGATCGCACAAACACAAAACAAAAGCCAACTCACACACGCACATTCTCCGACCCCTCACACACACATCAAACACATCAGCACACTCACACACTCTAACTCCCACTCAAAACCGTTAGAAAACACTTACCTGACATAACACCTACATCCACACACAGCACCGTGCACCATCAAAACACAATCCCAGACATTACGCAGCGTAAGGTCATAACCTCAAATTCGACATATATTCGAGTTCGTGATTATGACCTTTCACTATTTTTAACATTTGGCTTTATAGTCTCGAGATACTGAAATTCGACATTTCAGTAATTTGAGGTTATAAAGTGTTTCTATATATATATATATATATATATATATATATATGTAAATATATATAGATATATATATATATCTATATATATTTACATATATATATGGATCCCCTTCAGTTTACCGAAATGCCACAATGCCGAAACACAAATCACTGACACCAAAAGACCGACAACACAAAATACCGACAATACACACAACCATACATGCACTAACCGTAACCCAAACCCTAACCCTAAGGTCCGACACAACCGCACACTTACCCTACCCACACCCTAACCCTAACTCACTTAACCCACCCCGAAACCCACAGTCCGTCACTATCGCACACACACCCTACCTGCACCCTAACCCTAACTCACTTAACCCACCCCGAAACCAACAGTCCGTCACTATCGCACACACACCCTACCTGCACCCTAACCCTAACTCACTTAACCCACCCCGACACCCACAGTCCGTCACTATCGCACACACACCCTACCTGCACTCTAATCCTAACTCACTTAACCCACCCCGAAACCCACAGTCCGTCACTATCGCACACACACCCTACCTGCACCCTAACCCTAACTCACTTAACCTGCCCCTAAAACTACAGCCCCTCACTATCGCACACTTACCTGTCCGCTCCCTAACACTAAATCCCTCACTCTATCGCACACTTACCGAGTCCGTCGGGTTCTCACCTTGTCGGTCATCTGTGTTGTCAGTGATTTCGGTCCGACGGATTCCTTGTCGGTCTAGTGAGCTTTCGGGCATCTGAAGGTGATCCATATATATATATATATATATATATATATATATATATATATCTATATATAATGATAATTAAAGCTATGGGTAGAACTAAAAACATAAAATTCCATGAGACCAGAAAACATATCTGGTTGTTTCATACACATAATTAGGGCACATTTGACTAACCCCCTTTCAACCAACATGTGAGCACATCTCCAATCTATGGCATTAGGCGAATGGGAGGTGGAGAAGGTCATCAGGCCTATGCACTTTTAGACCTATAGGCATAAGCAGTTATCTATGTCATATCATGACTAGAGTCAAAATGAACTGAAATGGCCTTATCCAAACTGATGTAAGGGACCTTCTTCTGTTAAATGTACTACTTATGGACCTGCACAAGTTTGTTAAGGAAGAACTTGCATTTTAAATATTCTGGCACTCTTTTAAGAGGAAATAATAGCCCTTGATGAAGGGTTAGTTGTATATACTGTTTGTTTTGATCTTGTAAGGGATTCAGAAATACCACATAACAGAAACAATGACAAATTGAGAAAATTAAATGCCATATCATAAGTAATTTATGCATAAAAAATTGTTTAAAGACTAGATTACTAGAGTCAGCATAAAGGTCAACATGTAAAGTCCTATAGAGGGTTACTAATTTTGTCCCACAGGGCTGTTTACAATGGCACTTCCTTTAGTCTACTTTCTCAGATATAACAGTGGAAACCAGCTATAGATGAGCAGAGATGATGATTATTGCAAACTAAGTAATATATTAATTTCAATAAAAGATATAGGAGTCCTCTAAGATTGTTTATAAAAGATACATCCAAAATGGCACTTATAAAGAAATAAAAAACTTTAATGTAAAATAAGGTAAAAGTAAGGTGAGTGCTTTCTTGTAGGAAAATACCACTTCTTCAGAACTAACATCTCCTAAAATCAAGCTCTTTTAAAAAACTAATTCAGTGAATCAAAAGCTCTAAGACACACGTGATATTAATAAAAATATGCCCACTTCCCATTTATAAGAGGCTTGCCATTCATAAAAACTGTTCAATTAGATCAGTGTCTAAGCCCACATGATTTCAAAAGAGGCTTACAGAAGAAACCTCATTCAAGCCTGGAAAAGTGTCAGCCTTAAAATACACAATCCATCATAATTCAGAAAACTCCATTCTGTTGATCAAATCACCACCCCTTATATTAATATCAAGCACCTTTAAAACTGTAAATTTAAAATAATGTTCAGCACCTACTTCTAATACATGTTTAGCTAGAGCATTCTTAGCTTTCCCATTATGAATGTTGCCAATGTGCTCTGTGATTCTTTCTTTAAGTAATCTATTAGACTTTCCAATATAAAAACAGTCACATTTACAAAAATGTCTTCACAAATACAAAGCTGGCTATGCTTTAATGCTCATTTGAGTACACCTCATGTTGGTCAGCAAGTGCAGATACACTTTGAGATGTAGAAAGGCAATTAAAGAAATGTTTTGAACTAAAAAAGAGTAATTTGAAATGTACACAATCAGAAAAGCTATGTAGCTATGACAGGAAAATATTGATACATGCTACACAAGATTAAGAAATCTTGTGCTTCAAGATAGTAGCATGGAAAACATCATCAAAAGAAGATGTGAATATTACTGTCCACTGACGTATGCAAAGCCATTTAAACGGTCAGATGTACAAAAAAAGACTAGACAGTAAAGGAGCAAATGGACAACTACTTTTAAAAAGGAAGCACAGTACAAGATCACAAGATGAATCAAAACACAAAGAAATGAATAGGATAAGGTATGAGAAACAGTACATAACTACTGTTGAAATACTTATCCACTCAAATGAAGAAGTCCAGAAAGAGGAAAACTATTCAAGATGCACTGGAAATTGAACCATTTTGACTGCTATTCAAAGTCAATTCCGTTGCAGTGCAAATCATCCTACAACAATTGCCACTGTAGTGCTATGTACAGATTCATAGTTATCTAAATATACTAAGGAGTAACATTTCACTACCAGGAATTTCCATGACTATGAATTTCGTCATTGTGCAATGAACACAACAACTATGCAATGGAACATTTACCACTTGTGCTGCCATGTAGTGCAGGTATAAAGAGGAACACACACAGGCACTGACTCACCCATCCCAGGCATATCTCTCAATCATCCTGGAATGTCTGGGACCACTAGTTTTTTAGCTTAAATAAGCTTACATTCCTGAGTGCCCGATTTGGGTGCAAGTACACCCAAGATTTGCAGTAAAGCAAGCTCTGTTCTGGCTACAGATGTCTCAACCAATTACAGCACTGCTTTGCTGCATCTGCTTTGTATGCAGCTACTGGCTGGCTTCATTTCCTGTTGTGCAGATGCAGCTGTGGCAGACTTAGTGTGCTTGTAGTGCTCAATTAGAGCTGCTCAGTCCGCATATCAAGCAAAGTCAGCATGGAGATGGAAGGGTTCACTAACGGTCATCATTGGAGCTGGAGAATTTGACGCAGAATACTGAGGCTGAGAAGAGCAAACTTAACGAGTGACCTGAAGTTCAAGAGTGCGAGAGCAACAAATGCAGTGTGCCTGGACTGCGTTGTGGCCATGGATCAGATCTGGATCTTGAGAGGGATTTAATTTGGTGGGTTCCAGGAACCTGGTAGGAATAAAGAGTTTTGTAATTGCTCCCAGGAGGTCTGAGGTGGTAATTGAGTGCACTCAAGGATTTTATTTTACATTTTTATTTTCTGCAGTGTACAGGTAAGTAAGTGAGAGTTGGTAGATTTTTTTTTTTTTTTAAGAACATGGGGAAAAGGGTTTCAATGTTTCTGTAAAATGCTCCATGGTATGAGATGGAAGACTAAGGGGAAGGGCTTTGTTGCCTTAAGGAATCTGTAAAAATAACTACACTGCTTTCCTTACCTTCACATGTAAACATTTGAACAAAGAAGAAAAATTTATTTTAAGACTTTGCTAGCCAGGACTATCTAGGTGAGAATATTTTATTTCTGTTACTTTTTGTATATTTAATATTAAGAATTATGTATAAAGTCTGACACTATCCCTTTCATGTTATCTATTTTGTTTTTACTTGAACATGTGGGTGTGTTCATTGAATGTGTGGGTGTTTCCATGTTAATTAGGTATTCCTAAATGTCCCTTATTTTAAGGTCCTTTGTCCCTATTTCTCTGATCTGGAGGTTGAGATGTATGATCCCAGGATACACACACACACACACACACACACACACACACACACACACACACACACACACACACACACACACACACGCACAAACACACATATCCACGTATACTGGCACTCAGAATAGCCATTCATGAACAAGCACTGATGAACCCACTCACACGCTATCTTACACGTATAGAGTTACATTCAGACATACACATTCAGATGCATGTAATTTGTTCCCATTCAAACACGACATGCTTTATCTCTATTGCTCAAAGAGATGTGGCTTTAATTATACCTGCATGGATTCCCAACATTGAAATGCATGGGTGTGCACCACAAACATGGTGCACATATAATGCTATTGAGTCCCTGCCTTGCTCCACACTTGCATAGCTCAGAGGACTATAAATGCTAAGTTATGCAATTACTATAACTGGACAGCACAACAGGAATGACAGTTATACTGATCCCTCTCACAGAGTGCCAGGTTTGCATGTGGTGATTCAAACCTCACTGCTTCGAGCACATAGCGGCTATTGCAGGCAATGAGTGGGAGGGTCTATGAATTAAAATAGTCTTGCAGAGTATATAAGACAGTTTGAGACAGTAAGTTTGTAATTGTTTTGCATACTTTGTAAATTACTATGAATACTGACATTTTGCAAAATTGTGCAAGTACATACAATTATAGTAAACAAGACAATTTGCAAAAAAAAAATGTCAGGCATGTCCAGTGAGAAATTCAACAAGCAAATTGTTCATAAAATAGCAGAACAGAATATGGTAAATGGTTTTATAGTAAATCAAAAGATAAATATGATATGTATGTGCATATAATAGATAAAGGCAGTTAGTGTAGATCAGTGTATCAGTAACTTGAACCTAGTCAGCCACTGTAGCTAGATAGCACATGCATATAAGTTACTGAACACATGCAAGGTCCATGCCATTTTGAATAGTCAGCCAGAGTGAGTGCAGGCATGAATGGAGATGCACATGTTAGAGTGTTTGAAGTAACAAGTCAGTTATTTAGCTTATGAAGTTCAAAGTATATGTTTCAGTTACATCTCCCAGTGTGTTTATGTACAATAAATGACTCAAACACATACCCAGCCTCTGTGTCTCATATGAATACACGAGACATGCAACATGGTGTCAGAATGCGATATGAAGTTGAAACTACTTACAAACCATGAGGGATTTGGCTTATAAATAGAGAAATATACAGGAGTGAATTCACAAAGGTCAGAGGTTATTCAAAGCTACTTAAACTCATTTAAATCATTTTAGTCACAGAATGTGTGGCAAAGCATTCAAAACATTTGAAATAATTACCAAGATAAGCTAAATGTTCGAAATAGTGATATAATGATAAAAGTGTTCAAATTAATTTCTGAAGTGTTTAAAATGTACAAAAACACTAAAACATTCATTTTTTTTTGAAAAGTATGACTTTTTCACATTGACTAAGTCATTTTGAATTGTCCAAAGTGTCCAGAGTATTTGCAGTGTTAAAATAAAGCCATTTCAGAGAGATTGTTGTACAGCTGGGTATAATGACAAGTACCTGGTCTATGCTTATATTTAGATAAATTTTGTTGTTATGGCAGATGGATTTAGCAGACCTGAACTGCTGGTGTTTGATAACAATATTGCTGAGAATTGGCGAGTGTTTGAGCATGAATATGATATTTTCATACAGGCTGCATTTCTGATAAAGACACATGTACAAGAGCATTTATACTTCTCAATTTAGCTGTCTCAGAAGTCACTGAGAAGGAACGTTTATTTGTGCATGCACCTGCCATGTATTCATTTAATAAAGAGGTTCACCATATAATTATGAACAACAATGATAGTTTTACACAGAATATTTTTACTGAATATGCTGACATTTTCAAAAGACGAGCTTGGCAAACTTCGAGTCTCATATTCCATGAAGTTAAACTTCATATTCCATGAAGTTAAACTATGTAGTAAGCCCAGTTGTCAGAACAGCAAGGAAGATTCAGGTAGCAATGTAGAGTAAATTAAAAACAGAACTTGACAAAATGGTGAATTTAGGTGTCCTTAGTCCAGTGGAAGAACCAACTGAATAGGTATTCTCCATGGCCGTAGCTCATTAGAAAAGCTCAGATGATATTTGAATATGTATTGATCCAAGAGACTTAAACAAAACACTTGAAAGTCCTTATGATCTGATGCATACAGTAGAAAAAGTAGTCACTCAGTCTTAGATGCAAAAGTTTATTTTTGTCAAATTTCGCTAGATCACAAATCTTCATTGTTAACCACTTTTCAGTACACCATTTGGTAAATACATATTTTTGAAAATGCCATTTGGAATAAATTTTACCAGTGAAGTCTTTCAATGTGCAATGGGGCAATTTTTTTCTGGTTATCCATGTGCTTTCATAGCATATGACATTATTGTAGGGGGTAATGGTGAAGACAAACAAGACAGAAATCTCAGGAAAGTTCTAGACCATGCATGTGAAGTCAGTCTTAAACTGAATCCTCAGAAATGCAAATTCAAACTGAAAGAAGTTACTTACATTGGACATTTGTTTTCCAGTTCTGGCTTACAACCAGATCTGTCTAAGCAAGCAGCAATTCTTGAGATGCCAGTTACAGAGAATGTCACATCTTTACAAAGTTTTCTTGGTATGGTTAACTATTTAGGGAAGTTCATCCCAGACTTGAGTGAGCTTTCAGCACTCTTATGTGAGTTGACATGCAAAAATGTAAACTGGTCCTGGTTGGAACAACACCAAAGAGCATTTGATGTACTGAAGTAGAAAATTGCCAGTCCACCCACCTTGAGATATTATGATGATCACAAACATGTAACTCTTTCATGTGATGCTTCAAAGTATGGCCTTAGTGCAGCATGTCTTCAGGAAAGCATACTAGTAGCCTATGTGCCCAGAACATTAACTCAAACAGAGATGCATAATGCATAAATAGAGAAAGAGCTTTTGGCAGTAGTGTTTGCATGTTCAAAGTTCAATGATTATATTCATGGAATTCCTATCCAAATAGAGACTGATCACAACCTTTAGTGACAATTTAAAAAAAGACAATAAATACAACCCCAGCATGATTGCAACATATGATGTTAAAATTGCAAAAGTACAAATTCAATACTGTCTGTACAAAAGGCAAATATTTATGCCTTCCTGATGCTTCATCATGAGCACCCAGAAAAATAACAGAACAGCATGAAAATGAGAAAGCTGACTTTGAAGTCATGAAAGTCAGAAATGTTTCATCATCACATCTTGATGAACTCAGAAATTACACAGCTTCAGACCCAATTCTCCAAAATCTGAAGCATGTTTTCAGTCAAGGATGGCCAGCATGACAAATTAGTTTACGACTTGACATTTAACAGTATTTTCCTTACTGAGATGAGCTCATGATGGGAGATGGAATCATCATGAAAGGCCTTAAAGTAGTAATTCCTAAAGCATTACAACAGGAATATGTCAACATTTTGTATCATGGTCACCCCGGTACTGATTCAACCAAAAGAAGGGCAAGAGGCAAATGATTTTAGCCTTCTATGTCAAAAGATATACAGAAGGAAAATCTAGCATGTTCAATTTGCAACAGCATTAAACTGCACCAACAAAAAGAACCACTTCAGCTAAACCAAATTCCTGAATTACCATGGTCGACGGTCACTATTGTTATTTTCAAATGGAATAGTCACCATTACTTGCCTTCTGTGTGTTGTCTGCATGTCCTCCCTGCGGTTGGGTGGGCATTCGAAAGACATGCATAAATGGGCATGCCTTCGCTGAAGGTTGAACGTCGAGCTGGCACCTCGGCGTTCGTGAAAATCTACTGCCAATCATTAGCAGACTGGAGTTCCGCTGTGGCGACCCCTAACCGGGAAAAGCTGA
Organism: Protopterus annectens; assembly: GCF_019279795.1. Lineage (NCBI taxonomy): Eukaryota > Metazoa > Chordata > Ceratodontiformes > Protopteridae > Protopterus > Protopterus annectens. The sequence goes on from NC_056725.1 coordinate 1,419,084,371, forward strand.
AAGACAACAACTTAGTGTTAGTAGACTCTTATTCAAATTGGTTTGAAATTGACCTACTTCCTAACTTAATGTCCAGCACTGTCATTACAAAAAAAAAGAGACATTTTCTGTCATTGGGAGTCCGCACAAAGTCATATCTGACAACGGTGCACAGTTTACAAGTCAATAGTTTCAGAAATGTGTTGAGTCTTGGAACTTTGTTCATATTACTAGAGGTTCTGAGTATCCACAGTCCAATGGATTAGCTGAGCGTGCAGTTCAAAGTGCAAAATGTTTGTTGGAGAAATACAAGAGAGATGGTACCAATGTTTTCCTTGACTTACTCAGTCTCAGAAATATTCCTCGAGATAACTTGCTTGGTTCTCCTGCTCAGAGATTGATGTCCAGACAGACTAGAACAACTCTTCTGATCAGTAAACAATTGTTAGTACCAAATGCAAAGAACAACAGAATGGTCAAAACTCAACTTTTGAGAAAACATCAGTCACAAACGTTGCACTACGATAAGTCCAGTAAACTACTTTTAAAGTAAAGGGTCTCAAACATCTGTCCTATGCTGCCCGACTGAAAGAACTCCAGCTCTATTCAGTCGCTTACCACTTGCTCAGAGGTGACCTTTGCCTAACATACAAGGCCATGTCAAACCCAGATTTGATGAATATGCTTCACCTCAAAAAATCTGGATCCGTCAGAGCCACAAGGGCGGGAGACTTAAACCTCGACACGGCTATTAATAGGACGTGCTGGAGGGATAGATTCATCACCCAAAGACTCCCTATGCTGTGGAATAAAATCCCGGTATATGTGAGGCAGAGCACCTCGCTGGCCTTGTTCAAGAGAAATCTTGACCAATGGATGGGAGATCGCAGATATACCCCAGGGATTACCTCAGTGTCACTGCTCAACAGAGGCACAGCAAAATAATGGGTATAGTTCCCCATACTAAAGGGGTGGCGTAAGCCACAAAACTATGGGCTAGGCTTGTAAATGCCCTCGGGCAGATAGCCTAGTATGAACCTATGAACCTATGAACCTAAACCTCTTAGACCATTAAGACAAGGATAAGTTATGAGCATGCAAACATCTAAACGATACAACCAAGTGGGAGTCATCAGGAACATTTATTAAGAACTGAGATTTTACATCATACAATCTGAAGGAATGTATTTCAGAAGGAATTGAAGATATATATTACCATTCTCCAAACCAGTGTCGCCACATTTTGCCCATGCCTATGACTATTTCTCATAGGGATTCTACATCTGTTTGAATTTCAGAGGGCAGTGTACTTTCTTCAAATAATCCTAATGCAATCCCCGAAGTTCCAATTGTGAGAGAATCCTCAAAGATTGTGTCTGTTGCTAAATCCAGTAAAAGATTTTTTGTGACCAGATCAGGTAGAATTTCCAGACCCACTCCAAAATACACAGCGACTTGGACTTCAGTTCAAATTTGTTGCTAAATGTTAATGTGATATCTATCTCATAAAATGCCTTGTTGTCCTATTGCGTGTTGAACAAATTAAAGAGGGAGAATGTAGATCAGTGTGTATCTTGAACCTAGTCAGCCACTGTAGCTAGACAGCACGTGCATATAAGTACTAAGTAAGTGCAATAGCAGTGCCCTTTTGTATAGTCAGCCAGAGTGAGTGCAGGCATGAATGGAGATGCACATGTGAGAGTGTTTGAAGTAACAGGTCAGTTAGTTAGCTAATGAAGTTCAAAGTTTATGTTCCAATTACAACTTCTGATGTGTTTATGTACAATAAATAACTTGAACGCATACCCAGCCTCAGTCTCTCATTTGAATACAACAGACATGTGACAGCACAGACGATTAAGGCTATGAGCTGCTAATAAGCTGTTTCATGTGATCCATGATTTGATTTCCTGAGCCTAGTGAATCTGATCAATTCGCTTAACCAGACAACTTCCTCGCCGGGCTGGGTCTGAAAAATGTCCATGTGGGTCAGTAATACACCCTGGTTAACAAATGTAAATAAGCAAATATGATTAAACCAGAAGTGAATGCAAAGCTAATAAAAGCAAGAGCATCTATAAATATTTGGACAATTAAAACCTAAGCCTAATTTAAAAGCAGCACATATAAAAGTACTTGTAAAAGTGTTTCAATGTAAGTCAGATTCAACCATTACCATTAAAAAGTATTTTAAGCTAGAATAACTCACAAGGCCAAACAACAAAAACAGAATTCTGGCAAGGGAACTTAGCATTATAAAGATGTGAATTCAGTAAAAGCAGAAGAAAATTAGAATATAAACCATATTAACAAAATAAAACAATTTATCTAAAGGTATAGTAAGTTTAAGAATAATCAAGTAGAGATGTGTACTGACTTTTGTATGAAACCAGTAGCACAACCACATAGATGAAGTCCATATCATTTAAGACAAAATGATGTGCAAGAGTTAAATCACTTGAAAGATATTATAGAAACAGAACTAGTGTCATTTATTAGGTGTTGTCTGTAGTCACACCACCAAAAACTAGACAACCAAATGAAGTTCATGTGAAAAAAACAAATAATGCACTGCAGAGTGGAAAACTGTATATCAACAATAGATTTCATCAATATGGAGTTAAATAGCACAAAAATATTCTGTAACCTTGAACTTAAGTCGGGTTGCCATCAGTTAGAGTAGCAACCAGATATCTGAAGCATTACTACATTCTCAGCACACTTGTGTTTCAGAAAATATAAAAGACTGATTTTTAGGGGTGAGTGAACGGCAGACATTTTTAATAACATCATGCAGCAAGTAATACAAGGAAGAGAATATGTTAAGATTTTCAGTGATATTGTTATTTTATGTAGAAAATTACAGGCAATAATCAGGCATTATGGAGAATATTAAAAAAAGGTAGTTTTAGGATGCTGTGTTTTAGAAAATTTTCCAGACCTGAATGAGGTTAAGGCACTGTATAACATATGATTGCCTGTAAATGCAAAATGAGGTTGAAAATTTAATTGGTATGGCAAATTACAGTGTGCATTTTATTAAATATATTATCAAAATAATACAATCAGTAATACCATTAATGAAAAAAAACTTCTTTTAGAAGGCTGATGAAAAACATGTAGCTTTCAATCAATAAAAAAATATCGGAGTTCAGTGATATGTTACTGTGACCCAGAATGTGAAAATAGTCTTGAAGTTGGAACACATCTGTTAAGGTTAGGAACTATACTAAGCCAAAGGCAGGGTTACAGTAACAAAATTATTGTATATAAAAGGAGGTCTCTATCACATCTGTAGAAAACGTGTTCTAAGAGTAAATATCTGTCAACTGTGTTGGCTTGTGATCACTTAATAATATAGGACATTGTTCAAAATAATAACAGCTCACAGAGTGCTAAAGACTATTTTCAATTACCTAAAATAAAAACCTTTTGTTAAAAAAAAAAATAGAACTGAGACTGATACTATTTCACTTCACAGTTCATTCTAAAACAGAAGAAAATGGTACAGAAAGTTATATGCCAAGACATCCACAACAAATCACAAATAAAAAGGAAGGGTATACAGGTTACATTAATATGATAGGTCAGCATGCAATTCCCAAAATATTAACATTAGAAGAAAATGAGGATGAACCAAATAAAAGGACAATTTTATGGAGAATAAAATAGTTTTGTGTATTACACAGATTGCATAAGAAGGAGATAAATTATCCAGATTTGGAAACCATGCAGAAACAAAAAATATCAATGTGATATTATAGTATAAGAAACAAGAAATTGTGTTCTGAAAGACATTGATTTAATCATCTCAAAAGTAATAGAAATTAACAATGAGTCTTGCTACAGCCTTTAGAATCACTCCATTGTGAGTTATTATATAGTAACTGTTTGTGTTTTACTGAAACAGAGGTAAGAGTGTAAGGAAATGATTGCTGTCACAGAAATTGAAGCCTATTTTACTATTCTGTTTAATATGCATGAGTCCCCTGGTAACACTGCTGTGAAGTTGGGTAAATGTATTCCATTTTGTAAAGAAATGCAATTCAAGTGCATTCTTTTTCAGGTGGAATAAAGGGAAATGATCATAAGTTATATGTCTTATGAATATGAAATTTGTGGATTGTCTAATACAATAACATTAATATGTAAGTTTTAAGACTAGCCAATTTCCCTCAAATGTGAGAATCAAACCCTATGCCTTGTGTCTGTAAGATAAATACCTTAACCATTATACCAACTTTTAACTCCAATAGTTTAGATCCGCAAGCTTCAAACTCACCTGTATTTGGGAGTCCAGTGCACTACCACAGCACCACACCGGCCCAAAAATGGATAGAAATAACTTGACACCATGTTGTATGCATCACATCAGTACACTCACATAATGTTGTCCTTTGATGGAATTGTACAGCCATCTATGTAAGTCCACAAGCTACCAAAATGTATATTAAGCACACATTCGACAAGTGAAGTCCCATGGGATATTTTCTGGGACATTTTCTGTGAATCCTAATCATAAAGTGTATTGGGGTGATCATGTACTTCTGCTGTCACATTGCATCTAATGTTTTTTCTGCTGTCGGTGTCTAGTCACAGTGTCACCTCAGAGTCAAAGCAGAATACATTAAGTAAATAGACACAAAAGTCTGGCGCAGTGACTCAATTAAATGTGTTGTGGAAGAAAGCAAAATAGGAGGAAAAATAATTTGTGTACTTTTATTGATGAAGGAACTTTATAAAGATTACAGTGTAGTTAATTATTTTCACCTACAAGATTTTAATTTAATTAGAATAAAGAAAAAGCAGAAACTTCTGTCTTGTTGTATGCTGCATATGTGATAGCAAGCAGTGCCCCCTATGTAAAGCCTAATCTGCTTGCTTGTGAAGGCTAAATAATGAAGCATAAACAGAAGAACAACATAAAAAGTTTTGTGTGTTGAGACAAGACAGTGTGTGTGTGTGTGTGTGTGTGTGTGTGTGTGTGTGTGTGTGTGTGTGTGTGTGTGTGTGTGTGTGTGTGTGTCTGTGAGTATGTGTGAATCTACTGCAATGTTTTTAGATTTCAGCATTTTAAAACATGAGTGATAAAGACCATATGCATGCAGCTCTCCTGCTTAATCATACAGAAGACTAGACAGAGCCCTGCCCTCCTAATGAAGTGTTATGATGAGATCCTTCTACTCTCAATGCAATGATATGAAGTTATACCCTATTAATATTGTATCATTATGATGTGACCCACAATCTTGGTGAAATGTTGTGACATCACCATGCACTACTCCCAGGGTAGTGTTATGATGTGACTCCCCTGCTCCCAGGTCAGCATTATGATGTGAGCCACCACCACCCACTGCATTCTTTTGATGTGACCCCTCAAGTTCTGCTGCATCCCCCCACCAATCCCAGGGTAGAGATATGATGTTACTCCTTTACTCCCAGCTCTGTGTTATGAAGTGACCCCACCTTCCCCTTGTGCAATGTAATGAGTTGATCTTTCTGTTCCCAGGACAGTGTTATGAAGTGACCCCACCTTCCCCTTGTGCAATGTAATGAGCTGATCTTTCTGTTCCCATGACAGTGTTATGAAGTGACCCCACCTTCCCCTTGTGCAATGTAATGAGCTGACCTTTCTGTTCCCAGGACAGTGTTATGATATTGCTCCATTCCTGGTGCAGTGTTGTGATGTGACCCCCACCCATTATTCTAGTGCAGTATTATTGTGGGCCTCCCATACTCCCTGCACAGTGTTATATCACTCACCTCTTATCCCAGTCAAGCTCTATTATGCCCCCCTTGTCCTAGTGCACTGTTAGGCTCACCCCATGACTCACATTGCAGTGTTATGATGTGACCCTCCTACTCCCAGCACAATATTATGATGTGAACCCTCTTCTCCCATTGGAGTGTTATGATGTTCCTCCCTAGTCCTGATGCATTGTCACGATAACCACCATGACTCTTACTGCAGTGTTGTGATGTTCCTCCCTAGTCCTGATGCATTGTCACGATAACCACCATGACTCTTACTGCAGTGTTGTGATGTTCCTCCCTAGTCCTGATGCATTGTCACGATAACCACCATGACTCTTACTGCAGTGTTATGATGTTCCTCCCTAGTCCTGATGCATTGTCACGATAACCACCATGACTCTTACTGCAGTGTTGTGATGTTCCTCCCTAGTCCTGATGCATAGTCACGATAACCACCATGACTCTTACTGCAGTGTTGTGATGTTCCTCCCTAGTCCTGATGCATTGTCACGATAACCACCATGACTCTTACTGCAGTGTTATGATGTGAACTCCCTATTCCGAGTGCAGTACTATGCTGTAACCCCAAGTCCCAATACAGTATTATAAATATGAATATGCCCCAACCACCCCAGTGCTGTGATGTAACTCCACTACTCATACTATATTAAGATGTGCCCCCAGTCCCAGTGCATTTGCTATGATGTGACCCCCAGTAATCCCAGAATGTTGTGATGTGACATAAGAAGCATATCTTGGGTATATCTAAAATTTTAAAATATGTTAAATTACAGGATGACACTCAGAATCATTAAAAAAGTAGAAAGAAGGATATCTGTGGGCGGAGAAATCTTTTTTTTGGATTCTATAACCTTTTCTTTTGGGGAATTTATCCTTCTTTCAGGGTTTCTGCTTAAAGACATCAAAGACAGATCATAGACACTCCTCCTCCACTGCATATCTGAAACATTAGTAGTACATTTCAGGCAAGGTCTTACCCACTGATGTATGCTTCCATGTGGGGTTGTGTAAATAAGCATAACATGAAATGACAAAAATGTGTCTGCCAGTAAACATTTGGGGTGGTTTTGCAGTACTTTCTTACAAGGATTGTGGTCCAGGTATAAGGATCTGAGTTAAAGAGATAGAATGCAGGGCAGAATCCACCCCCCCCCACCTAGTTCAATGTCACGTGATGTGCAACAAGTAGTACAACTTATGTATGCATGTATATAGACATACATCCATACATGCACGCATACATACACATATACATGCTTACATACAGAAAAACGGGTCTATATCAAAATATCGAAAGTTTACTTACCCGAACACCTAAACGCTGACACATATTCCGCGAACCGCAAATACAACAAATGCCCTAAACTGTGAAATTCAAAAACTCTAAATGTCATAGATGTCCCATCCCACCACCCGCTACATACTACCTACACAAACAAACCAAATAAACCACATACATACACTAAACAAAACCCTACTTCTAACCCTAAACTAAACCCTACTTCTAACCCTACACTAAATCTTTCATATACCACCAAGTATGCACTTAACTTAACCCGCACCCTAACCCTAAGGTCCGTAAGTATCACACACTTACCTTACAGAGCTATACTGCAGAAGGACCAACCATGACGAATCAACGTTTTGAATTTTGCGCTTCAGGATGATCGATGTTTTTGCAGTTCAATGAAAACGTGTTGGCGTTTAGGTGTTCGGGTAAGTAAACATTCAAGTTTTTAATATAGACCCCAGAAAAACATATATATATATATATATATATATATATATATATATATATATATATATGGGTCTACTTTAAAATACCGACACGCCACTTCGCCGACACACAAACCACCAAGACCAGATAACCGACAACACAAAAAACCGACAACGCAAAACACCGAACACCATTACACCGACACACCGAACGTAAACAACACATTACACTACATAGCATAGCCACTAGCCCTAACCCAAACCCTAACCCTAAGGTCCGACACTATCGCACACTCACCCTACCTGCACCCTAACCCTAACTCACTTAACCCACCCCTAACCCCAAGGTCCGACACTATCGCACACTCACCCTACCTGCACCCTAACCCTAACTCACTTAACCCACCTCTAACCCCAAGGTCCGACACTATCGCACACTTCACCTACCTGCACCCTAACCCTAACTCACTTAACCCACCCAAAAACATAAAGCCCATCACTATCGCACACTCACCCCACCCGCACCCTAAACCTAACTCACTTAACCCATCCCTAAACTACAGTCCCTCACTATCACACACTTACCTTACCCGAACCCTAACTCCGACACTAACACACACTCACCTTTCCCACACCCTAACCCAAAATCCCACAATATCGCACACTTACCTGACCGCTCCTAACTCCGTCACTGTCGCACACTTACCGAGTCGCGCTCACACATTACCCTTGTCGGTCTTTCCGCTGTCGGAAAATCACCCTTTCGGTAAACTTACCTGTCAGTTGTTTGGTCTTCGTCTTCCGCGTGTCGGGGAATCGTCGGTTCGGTCAACTAAAGGGGACCCATATATATATATATATATATATATATATATATATATATATATATATAGATGTACTTTACAAGCTCAAAGTCTCAAAACTTGGAACTGCAAATGGTCGAGACCATAAGATCGAAGTTTTGAAACTTCCCTGCTAAATAACTATACCACCTCCAACATTGCACTACAGTGAGGAAAATGGTAAAATTCACATTCTGCATTGTACAGCGATCTCCACTCAAAACGTTCAAAGTTTCAAAACTTCGCTCTTATGGTCTCGACAACTTGCAGTTCGAAGTTTTGAAACTTTGAGCTTGTGAAGGGAATCCATATACATATATGCATACATACATACATACATATTTACATACATAAATATATACAAACATACACACATGCATACATAAATATATACATATATTTGGGTCTACTTCTAAATTTCAAACTTTCAAAATGTCGACTTCCTTATGGTTGATACCATAAGACTGAAGTTTTGAAACTTTGAAATTTAAATAAAAAAATAAAAACAAAAAAAATCTTTTTTTAGCCCCCAGTGCCCCCCAAACTCCCTGCTAATTAAATATACCAACTCCAAGATCACACTACAGTGAGGAAAACAGTAAATATACTGTTCCATGCTGTACGGTGATCTCCATTTAAATGGTTTGAAGTTTCAAAACTTCAATCTTATGGTCTCAACCACAGGAAAGTCGGCGTTTTGAAAGTTTGAAATTTAGAAATAGACCCATGTATTCTTCTATACATACATGAATACACATATACATGCATACATATATACATCCATAAATACATACATACATATTTTATATATATATATATATATATATATATATATATATATATATATATATACACACACACATGCATACACACACACACATATATATATATATATATATATATATATATACATACATACATACATATATACATACATATATACAAATATTTCGCAATAATGCCTTCTAGCCTGCCAATATACCAAAAATACATATACACACACAGTCATACATATATACATACATACATATATTCAAATATTTCAGGCACAGGCAATAATGCCTTCTAGCCTGCCAATATACCAAAATAGTCAATCCTATAATAAGTGTTTGTTCTTAAAAATATCTAAATTAGTTCTTGGTTTAATATAATTTGGTAGTTTATTCCATGTATCAGCTTCTCTGTCAGAGAACCAATTAAAACACCCTTCATTTCTATATAATCCTCTACATAGGTTGTCAGATAATTCTCTACTAATTTTTGATAACCCTAAACATTCCCAGAAGTAGTTGTCTCTAAATGCCCTATAAACATCATCTTAAATATCTGTATGAGACAATGTACAAGTTCAGATATTTTAGTCTTTCATGATAATTTAAATTTTCACATCCATGGATACCGTTGGTATATTTCTGCTGCACTCTTTCCAATTTACTCATACTTGTTTTCTTATAAGGTTTCCATATTGCTATTCCATATTTTAATGCAACTTACAAACATGGATTTCATCATTTCATAACTATCCTTAACCAATTGCTTGATATGGTTAAAAATATCAAAGCTGGATCTATCAGTATACCCATGTCTATAAATGAATCTACAGTTTCAATCATTGTGTTGTGTATTAAATTTTCACCCTCCAGTCTATGTCTCCAAATTTTCATATGCTTAGTTTTTGATGTATTTATCAGCATATTATTCTCCTGTGGCCAAATGGTCAATTCAGTCAAGTTTTTTTGCAGGTATGTCCTATCTGTACCACATGTAATCAGTTTACTCATTTTCAAGGAAAATGAAAATTATCTGAAAGGTACAACCTAAACAAGTGTGGGCCTAGGACAGATTCCTGTGGGGCACCCTGACTGTAGCCTAGAATTTCTGTCCAATTGCTGTATGATACTTGTCATGTCCTATTTGTAAGCTATGCAGCTATCCAGCTTATCAAGATTGCATCAACACCACGTTTTTTTTAATTTATTGATCAATGTTTTGTATACAACCCTATCAAAGGCCGAAGTTAAGGTTATATACATTACATCATGACATAATGTTTCATTTCTAGCTGTTATTATATTCTTATAGAACATCATTTTACATGTGGCTATAAATCTATTTTCAAAATATGCATACAGATATAAGGTTTCAAATCTCACCCTTTCCAATTCTGACAATATATTTTTCCAAAATAACTTTCTCCAATATTTTTCCACAACAGGAAAGTAAACTTATGAAACTGTATGACTCTGGGTTTGTCATATCAACTGTGCATCTCCAGTCTTGAGGAATATCTTCATACTTAAATGACCTAGTGAATAACAGAGTTAATGGTACTGCAAGCTAATGCTGAAGTGATCTTAGGTCATCATTACAAATTCTGTCTCCTCTCTGACCCTTTTTGTCCAATTTGCATATTTCTTTTTCAATATACTCTAATTTTAATTTCAGTATCTAAAGATACTCCAAAGTTACTGGGACAATTTATTACCCACTTTGAAGCCAAAGTATTTTGCATACAATTTTGCAAATATGTCTTGAATCTGCATTTCAGAATAAATTTTAGAACCTACACACATTTTATCATTTGTATGCCTTCCACATCTTATGCTGTCTATAAAATGCATTTTTGTATGCATTTCACATCTTATGCTGTCTATAAAATGTTTTCCTATTATCACATCTTCATATCATTTTTTTTCAAATATTTCTTGTTCTTATTTCACACTGTGTTTAATTTGTCTGTCCAGCTAGCTTATTTCAGTTTATAAAGTTACATTTCACCTCATTTCCATTTCATATATACTTTGTCTCTCATCTTAATTATCTTGTCCTTATTGAAAATAGATGTCCTCCAGACCTTATGTGTCTAGATCCTGATATTAAACATATTTTAGATTTTTTGCATTCAAACAATTTACTTTTCAAACTTCGTCAATTATTTCTTCATTTTTCCACTGAATCCATCCTCTAATGAGTTTTACATAGTATAGTGACTGTTTTGTTTCCCCATATTCTATTAATCTTCTGCACATTGGTTTAGCTATCCATTTGACAGAATTATCTAGAAACAATTTATAATCCCATGATTATTGCACATCAATGATGGTGAAATCTTACATGAAGTAATAGTAATTTCCCTAAGAACACAAACAATGTCTAGAATGTTCCATTCCGTGGTAGGTTCTTTTACAATATAAAGCAATTCTTATTCCTGGACATACATTGTAAATAATTTCCTTACTAATGTTATTGAATTAATATTATTCCAGTCTGTTTCTGATAAATTTAAGTCTCCAGCCACTATTATTTTTCACACCTGTATTTCACGGAAAAAAATGCATGAATTCCTCTAGGTCATCAACACTTGACTTTGGTGCCATTGTTATTTACTTCATTAATAATGCATTCCATACATTTATAGATAATGTTTGTAATACTAATAGGTCTATAATTGCCCAATTGTGTCATGGGATCAACCATGTGAAGAGGCAGTACTGTGGCTGTTTTCTAGGCTTTAGGTAACTAGTTAAGACACTAACGCTAAAGAGATTTAGGTGTTGTTTGGTTGCGGTGCTTGATGCTTGCAAGCCGACAGCCTAGAAAAATGCTGAGGCCCATGGGAATCATATTTTTTGTTTTTAAAGACTACTAATATAACTTCCTCTGTGGTGATTTCAGTTGAGATGATAAGGAGACAAATTGGGAGACAATGAGATGTGTGGCAGCATGAAGATGGAGAAACCTTTGGGCACAAGAATATTAACTATGGCATCTGGGCAGATTGAAATTTTCCATTGTATATAATTTTTCTGAAGAACTGGGTGCTGCTTCATGGTTTCCTAATACAGCTGAAGAAGGCATTGTTATCCTTGGAGCTGGTGTAACATAGCTAGTTTTCCACTATCTTAAGGTTTGCCTAAGAGTCTTACTTAATGCTTTTAGATCACATCTCTAGTGAGCAAGAGTCATAATTTTTTCCTTGTTTCCTGTACAGTTCTTTTATATGGGAGTTCCACATTACAGTCTTATTTTTGAATTGATCTCAATGCCAGAATAAATTTGAACTAACAATTAGCAGGAGTTCTGGCTTGTCAGATAAGAAGAAGAACTCCAAGCACTACTACAGTAAATCCCCATTACTTACAGAAAATAAAGAAATAACCAGAATAAATGAAACATGAGGCTAGTGATAGCCTGTTGATGAGGAGACACCCACTGGCTGAGCGATTCAGGACCAACAAACAGAAGGCATTATACATGTTATTGATTATACATGCACTTTACACTGAAGGCATGAGCAAGTGAAAAATGTGAATAATGAAAGAGGTGCTGCAAATGACTGTAGACAAAGAAAAGCCATTTTTTACTTTGCTGTGGGGAAGAGTATTAATCACCTGGTCTTTTGTAAACCAACCAAACTGCATCATTGGTTGAAAAATGGTTGACGGCAAAATGGCCAAATTCAGTTTTCTAAGAATTCAAAACCCTGCATATTCTTTACAAGGGTTTGCACCTTCTGCATACCCCTAATCGATGTAACAAATTCTGAGGTTACTCTACTTCTTGATTGTGGAGAAAATCATTTTAACATTTCAGGTTAGCCCATCTTGTTTTGGCTGATAGCTCAGTTGAGCTGTTTTGTATGGGACTGAGAAATCTGCTGTGGGGATCTCTAATGCATTCTGATGGTTACTGTGTCTTAAGTAACAGTGGTGTTCCTCAGTACACAATTAGCATCATTTTTGCTTTTTAAGATTTGTATATGAAGCAGTAATACAAAAAGAAAGTCAGAAACCACAATATATGTCTTTATACTGCACAAGCAGTAACAAAAAGCCAGCACCCAACTGGAGAGAAAAATATTTTATGTGTATAAATCCAAAAAACAGACCGGTTTTGGCCCAATGGCCTTTTTCAATGTATAACACAGTCAGTTCAACCACCACATTATATACAAAGCATAATGGAATAATTGATCATTAATTAAACAATTATAAATGTTCAATTTATGCCAACCTATTTTCAGGGATCTCTGTCCCAAAATTCTATCAATAATAAAATTAGGTTTATCACTACTTATGGTAGAAATACCCATGAATTCTTAGATATAGTGCAACAGCACTGGGATATTCTTTTGGCTGATGATAAATGATGTGATTTATTAGGGAACATATGCTTATTCTCTTTCCATAGAGGCAAAACTTTGGAGAGTCATTTTAGCCACTACAAACACTTCATGCCCATGGAATGTTCTGTACAGGCTACACTGGATGGTACACAAGTTGTGGGGTGTTATTCTTGTGGACACTGTTCTTTCTGGAAATATATTTTTCAGACCAAAGAGTGTTCAAGCAAAAACACCTCTAAAGTTTTTTCCATTAATGTTTTTGGTAATTGTAATAATGATTAAGCCATCTATCTTGCAGCCTGTTCATATTCAGCTTTTTATGTTGGTCAAACCTCTAGACCCTTTAAACTTTGTATTTCAGAACATCTCAATAACATCAGGAATAAACATTTGACCAATGCTTTATTTAAACACACTATTTCCCATAAGACAGCAACTTTTAAATTTATTGTTAGTGATAGAATTTTGGGGCATAGATCCCTGAAAAACAGGTTGTCATAAATTGTTAAACAGAAATGAAAAATCTTGGATTGTGAAACTGGGTGAATTATTTCCACCTGGCTTAAATTAACATTTATAATTGTTTAATTAATGATCAATTATTCCATTATGCTTTGTATATAATGTGGTGGTTGAACCGACTGTGTTATACATTGAAAAAGGCCATTGGGCTGAAACCAGTCTGTTTTTTGTGTTTATACACATAAAATATTTTTCTCTCCAGTTAGGTGCTGGCTTTTTGTTACTGCTAGTTACGTTTTTTGAGCCTGTGCACCTGCCGTCCTTGCAGAGGTTTTGGTTGCAGTCGTTTATACTGCACAAGTTATCCAACGGTTTATATGAAGGATAAAATACAAAAATCAGGAGAGCATGGCAGAAGGCAAAAGAAACTCTCCAAGAAGATGCATGCCTACATATTATACTTGTGCACATAGAATAGTGCAAACTGCAAAACTGCATCATCAACCAATTGCTATGAACTGAATCATACAATGAGGGTCAAGTGTGGGAAGCACATGAGGGTGTGTAGGATTTTGATAATGATGGTGATGGACGATTTTGATGCCATATTTAATAACGGTATGCCACATGTCATCAAAAACAAATACAAATAATTTGTTCCATACTTTTTAAACATCTAAAATCCAGCATCCTCCTAAAGCATGAGCACATCACCCAGCTCTGTTTAAGACATTCATGAAAAATCAACAAATGCTGAACAAAATATCATACTGCTTAGCAATAATCATCGTATAGCCCTAAAACAGAACTTTGAACTTTCACAGAAATACAAAACAAATGGATGCATGGCAGTGTATGTAATTAAGGCCATTGCAGAGACATTTAGCCATCAACTTGACTTTGTTTTCCTTTGGACTAAACCCAGGATTAAATATTCTATTTAAAACTGCAGTACTGAGACTTCCAAGATGGCTGCATACTGAGTAACATTTAATTTCAGTTCTCCCGGTATGAAAACAGAAACATACAAAAGAGAGCCATTGAACTTGTCTTTCTGGGTACCTTTCAGAAACTGGCTAGTAAGTGCACTGTCCAGATGCCAGTACAACAGAAATTCAGATAACCTGAAAAAAAATCAACCATAAAAGGTGAGGAGAAAACACTGACTGGGAAGAATTCTACAATTGTTTAGAAAAAAGTAGTTCAAGCTCCATCATTGGTGCAAGATATGACTTCTAGTAACCTGGAAGAAAAAATAACTAAAATGTAGTCAGAGGTGATTAAAATAAACACACACTGAAGAAGTATATCAACTTAAATAACAAAAGGCTGGAATAAATGTAAGAAGCTTTAAACAAATATTCAGATGAGGTAATAAAAACTGCAAAACTCAGAGGTAGAAATGAAGAAAAGGCATGCTGAGTATGAGACTGCTCAAAAAGAGGTGTTTAAAAAAATAACAGAATTAGAGGACAGAGCATGTAGGGAAAATCTGATATTTTCTGCTGTACCAGAGAAGCTAGAAGAAACAGACTGTATTAATTTTATGACAGTAATATTTTTAGAATGCATGACATAACCCACATGCTATAAAGTAAAGCTTTCTCAGTTATTTTCGAGTGTGATAGGGATACTAAAGTAAACAGGTGCCCCTGTTTTCTTTTTCCTTCTTCTTTTTCTTGTTCTCCTTATCAGTTTTAAGAAATATAGGCATTTCAATACAAAATAAAGAGGAAAAGGCTAGACAAAAGAGAATGATACAAAAATATATATATGTTTTTTCATACTCTTGCATAGGGGAATGACTGGATTAAGGCATTTGGCTGGATCTAATAACAAGTTTTAAGGAAAAACAAATAAATAAAAAAAACACTGAATATAGCAAAAAAATTATTTATCAAATAAATGAATGTTTGTAGTAGAAGTAACTGTGTTCTTGGTTCTCATGTCTCTATGGACACAATCTGATAAGGGGCAATAAGAACAGAATGCATCTGTCTTTCAATGGCTAGGAGATAATATTTTCTAAAAAATTCAAGTGTTTTTTTTCTGTATGGGAGAGGAATAAAGATAAGACAAAGACAGTACTAAGTGGAAGTAGAAGCACAGGCTGTACCATGTATCTTACCATGGATAACCTTCATTATAGGTTAATCCAAGTTTGTGAATGTGGCTGCCAGTGTGGGACAATTGTTCCTATTAGGAGAGTTAAACTTCAATATTTGAAGACATACATAGTGTTGTGTGTTGTATTAAGTTAATAGGTTTTAGGGCTGTTCTGGGGGTTTTGGTTTTTGAGGGTTTTCACTGGGTTTTCACAAAAACAAAAAAATTTGTATGAGGTGACATAGACTCAAATAGATATGACAGAAAAACAACTGTATGAAAGATCAACCCGCCAAACATTAGTGTATGCATATAACAGTTCTTTAGTCTTATCAATGAGATTTTGATACTACTATTAGAATCTCTTGCTAAGAAAGGATATGCATTGTTTTGCCAACAAATATTATTCAGGCCCAGTTGTGCCATTTGTCTACAAGCTGAGTTCTGTGGAACTGTATTTGTGGCAAAAACATCTACCATAACAATGTTGGAAGTGCCCAGAGGTCAGTTATATTCTACAAGTTAGGGAGACTTAGAAAACAGTTGAAAGCTTTGCATCAATTCCCTGATAGCACAGTGTACTATGATGTTAGCTATAATATTTTGTCACACACAGCAGGGGTTTGAATCCTGGGAGTGCTACTAAGTTGTATGCATAATCATAGCCCACAACTGTACAGATTTTGATACAATGTCCAGATTGAAAACTGTATGCATACTTACACCCAACAACAGTACAGAATTTGCTAGAATGTTCAAAATGTAAGTTGTATGCAGATTCATACCCCACAACTGTTCCAATCTATCCAGCATGTCCAGATAAATGGCCCATATCACCAGCTTGGTACCCTGTTCCTCTGAAAATCCAGTGTGATGTTCCAAGAATTGTAGGCAGCTGTCAATGACATATAACTGATATTCAAATGTGTACATAGAGAATGTATATGGAAACAAACCTGTCATTCTAGCACCTTACCCAAAGTGTATAACAGCAAGTCTCAACATATGTTGCATTAACACCTGCAGCCTGTCACGCCTGTATGTAAGACACAGGTCATGTATATAATAATTTATAAACATACCAATGTACAATATAAGCCCATTGTGTAGTGTAATAATACATGTAAGGGAAAGACCACTGCAGTGACTAAGAATGTTTTGAAAACTACAAGGACATATTAGTTGTTAATTGAAGTCTCTCTCTCACCCCTACCATATGTGTATAATAACCCAATGACACTCCTCAACTGGTATGTGTACACTCCACCCTTTTTTGGGACATATGTCTTAATGGTTTATAAATATTCACATTTGTTTCTATGCATGTGCCATGTGAAAATACACCCATATTGGTGGCCTGCTGCCATCTATGAAACCTGCATGCTCCTATAATGGCCACTGTTGTTCCATATATGCATGTGTTCTGCTTGCTCTGCAACTGTGTTAAATCTGCTGTGTTGGGTTAATGGGAATACCTATGCATGCTGTTATAACTAATCCTGAAAGCTGTTGACTGTTACTAACCCATATCTGTCATAAACCTGTGACAACACAGCTCATATGGGAAGGCCGGTCCCAACGGACCCACCTGTCCCACCTCAGCTGGCCATGGCACCGGGCACCAGCACATCTGGGGCCCAGCCTGGGACCTCCTCCTCCGTGGGCCCTGTGCCACCTTCAGGTGGAACCGCTGCAGGGGAATGAGGCTCACCCCCCCCCCTCTGAGCGGGTGCAGAGGGGAACCTGTCACCTGTCAACAGGTCCGGGCCGTGGTGCATAAGGAGCTCAATCTGGAGTATCGAGAGTGGCTAAGCCAGCTTGAGGGTCGAGTGGTGCCATTAGAGAGTGAGCCTGCCCCTCCTACACAGCCCCCAGCACAACCACCTTCTGGGCCGTGAAGGTGCAGTGGTGACTGCCCATGGGTGGGGACCTCAGTCCCACTGTTTCCAGTTGGAGGCTTATGGGCTTGTGACTTCCAAACACCCCTCCCTGTCCAAGGTGTTTACCCCCCACATGTGTCATATACCGGCTCTGTATGCTTCTTGTGTGTCTTGTCTGTTAACCTACCCAACCTACCTCCCCAAATATACCTACTACTCCTCCCCAACATCCCACTCTCACCTGAAAAAAATGGGCACTCTATTCCCACAAAAAAATCTCACCCCATACATAGCTGTCCATTTTGCACACGTGTCCAGTGGACACATGTAATCTGGTCTAATTGACATCACATTGAATATATGTTGTCCTCACCCCTCTCCCAGGGTTTTGAGGCTCCAAATGTACCTGCAAATATAGTGTATATGCACAGCTGTTGCTGTAGAAGAAATGGGCAGCTATGGACCTTTCTTATACCCTTCCTGCACATGCCTAGCTAATTTCCCTACTGTCTTTCTCTCTTTGTGCTCCATTTTTCACCACTATCCTATCAACCCCTTTTTCTTTTCTTTTAAAGGAATTAGCACGGGGGGTAAGCGGCAGTAAGCACTGTTAAGCAGTGGTAAGCAGGTATGCGTGGGTTTGTGCGGTGGTAAGCTATGCCTACACAGGTAGAGAAATTCGAAGTTGACTGTAAAAAAACATAAGCAGAGGTTGGCAGTGCTTACCATCATGCAAACTCATGCAAACCCGCTTACAACTGCTTAAAAGTGCCTTAATCACTCTGTAGCCAACATCCCTTGTTCTGCCCAGCAACAAAATAAACTGCCCCTCCAAGGCTCAAACCCAGGACCTTGAGCTCCATACACAAAGTGATTTATCACTAAACCATGTGGTTTGCTTTACATTTATATGAACAGTGATGTGCTGTGAGCAGTTGATACTACAGTAGACATGTTATGTGGATCCTGTATTGGTGGTTATCATGAATGTTGTCTTGGGCGTCACAGTGCCCTTTGGATTAGTTGCTGCTCCCAGTGTTTTTACAAAGTGCATGCTTCTAGAACTTGTTTACTCTGGAACAAAAGGCATCAGTCTGTCTGTACTTGGATGGATGCCTTCGCTGGGCACTTAACCTAAGAGAAGGTGAATGAGGCCCTCACCTTTATTATGGAATGCTTCTGGTGTCTTTGGTTGCCGTTCATCATCCCAAAATGAAACCTTATTCCTTCTGTAAGTATTATATTCCTTGGATCACTCCTGGACTCAAGTTGCTAGAAGGCATTTCTCCAATTAGAGAAGGTGACACACTTGTACAAAACACTCCTGTAGAAAAGTACAGGAAAGGAAGGTGTAAGCCATTGTATGCCCCAGGTGTTTGGGATACATGGCTTCTACCATCTTGATAATAACTCTGGCCATGCTGCTTATGACTAGACTCCATTGGTACAAGATGTCAATTTGGATTCAAAATTTCAGGGCTTGAAAAGAGTCTACCCTGCATTTCCACAGAGCTGAAGTGGTGGGTCCACCCAGATGAACTGAGTCTGAAAGATTCTGTCACTAAGCCCCCCCCCCCCCGACATCTAACAGAAGTTTCAGACTGGGGGGTTGCACTCAGAAATTCAAACTTTAGGAGGATATCATCCTTGAAAAATTGACCCAGTCACCTTTTGAACCTGCCCAAGCTATCAGTTCATTAGTGTGTCAGAAGTACAAACAATGAAGTGCAAAGAACCATTCCTAGTTTTCTGCAAGGACAGAGTGAGTCTTAGAACAATTCCCTCCTTTTATGCTTTAGTGACAGTTTTCTGTCAATCAAGCCGTTCAGTTATTTGTCCCCTTCCCAGCCCTTAGAGTAGGGATTAAAGACCGCTGCATTTCTGGCTGTGCGAAGACAGCAGAAGTATTTACACAGAACCACAGATAGAAGTTCCATCCAGCTGTCTCTCTCTTGTCACAGAAATGGCAGTTGAAACACAAGTTTTAAATGATCAGTTCACTCTATCATACTTGTATTCCTCTCAGGGTAAGAAACTTCTCTTGTACTACTACACAGCTGTTATGATGGCCTTCAGGGGGTAGTCACTACACCGGCATTATTGAAAGCAATTACTCGGTCATGTGTTCACAATTTTTTGAAGTATTGCAAGTTAGTCCTCTAAGATCAAGAGCTGGGTTTGCCTTGGCTGTACCATTCTGCCCCCTTCCCCCATAGAGCATAGAGTTGTAGAGATTTCTCCAGGTAACAGGGCTACTACAACAGTGATTTCTAAGAAGCTCATACTAGAGTTAACCCCCCCCCCCATTCAGGGACTTGGGCCTGTTCTTGTCAGAGTAGAATTGAGGAGCTCTTGTTCTTTTCTCCCCTGGCAGTAGCCAATGATCTTTTCCACTTTGTACTCCTCAGACTTTCCAGCAGTTGTTTGACTTTGTGTGTGTGTGTGTGTGTGTGTGTGTGTGTGTGTGTGTGTGTGTGTGTGTGTGTGTGTGTGTGTGTGTGTGAACCTCTTTCCAGCAGTTGTTTGACTTTGTGTGTTTGTGTATATGATCCTCTCATTGAGTAGAAAAACTCAAATAAGGCTCGAGTGGAAGTCTGATTTACACTGGAGATGTCTTGATGGGGTGTCTGTGTTTGGCTGATAAGTGATGCTGAGTCCTGAAGTCAGGCCATGTGTCTGATCTTTGTCACTGAAATCACAATACACAAGCAAAACCAGTTCCACAGTAGCCAGAGAAGATGAAGATTTTTTGTTAAGGGGAGACTGTTGTGAGTTGAAAGAATATCTGTTCATCAAATGTGGGCAACTTTAGTTTCACTTTTCCTACAGATCATGGTTGTCTTTTTGATGTAATGAAAAATGATCCAAAAGGAAGTGAATCCCAGTTACAGATCATCATTTTGATTTTTTTTCTTGGCCTTGTCAACCTTGGTAGAGAAAATAGGGAGTGTGTGGCGGGGGGCTTTCCACCTCCCATAAAAATGGTAGTCCTTGAAGTCCATTTTATTGATTTTTTTTTTTTTTTGGGAGGGGGGATGAAAGAGCTTGACTAATTTAAGTCACACATTTCTTAACAGACTCTTTTTTTTAAGTTGTGTTTGGTGATCTAGTATAAGACTGGGTGGTATATTCTTGGTTACTGGTTTCTGCTTGAGAGATTATTCTCCCTTTTGGTGGTGGTTCTTAAATAACACCAATCAGGCAGAAATATGGGCCCATTTGGAAGCAAGGAACTCTTGTGTATCAAAACAGGCCACATCAAAGTGATGTGGTATGTCTACAGGGAGGAGGTATTAACCTGCTGGACAGGCTACCAGTACACACATGGGAACTGTTCACAGCAGTCACATTTGGTCATTATGTTGTGTAGTATCCCATGTCAGGCAAACGCATTAGCAGACCAGCTGAGCAGAACAGAACTGGAGCCCTATGGATGAATAATACACAAGATGCATTTCTGGAATAGTTCATAGGTATGATGCACCAGTAGAAGAGCTGTAGATCTATTGTCCAGAAAACTGACAACTGAGCAGATACTGCCCTGTGGTGCAAGCATTGGGGTTCTGGGCAATAATTGCCACCTTCATTAGGCCAACGTGGGTATGTCCCTGTCTGATGCCCTTGATCCATTGGTCTTACAGGAGATAAAGGAAGACATACTGAAGAAATGCCATTGGTAGCTCCATTCTGATTAAGGAAGTATTGGTTCTTATTTCTGCTGAGCAAGAGGCGGGACTTGGTCTGTTGTCCTAGTATGTGGTCCTCTTATATCAGAACATGGAGTTCCTAATGGTCCAATTGAGGCTGCTAAGGCTGTGTGGATGATTAGTGACACCTTTCAAAAATTATTTTGAGGATGTGCTGAGCATTTTGAAGGAGGCTAGGAAACTTGCCTTCCATAAGATTGCCTTGTGTTACGTGGAAAAGATTCTTTGTAATGCTTTAACCAAGACCAAGGTGTTGCTGGTTTTCCTGTTTGTCAAACCTGTGCAAAAATGGGCCTTTTTTATACATTTATTTTAGTGCAGCTTCCACTGGACCCAACTTGTTGCAATTTAAACATTACCTAAAGGGGGTATTGTGTTTGCAGTTGCATGGGACCTAATTTATTTATTGGAAAAGTCTTACCTTGATTCTTTTGTGCCAACTCCTTTTGTCTCCCTCAAAACTTTTTTGCTGGTGGCACTTAGCTTGTGCTAGAAGAATTTCAGAGCTGTAGGCCTTCATGTAAGGAGCCCTTTGTAATCTGACAAGGACAATCACCCTGCAGATATAACCCTTCTGTTGCACTTATAGTGACATTATCATCCCTGACGCAAGCTTTTCAACTGCCTTGATTTTCTCCATTTCTACAGAATAAGGAAGAAAGAAGCTTACACAGGCAACTAACTAAGGTTTTACTTGGACAGAGCACTACACATTATTAAATCTGATCAGTAATAACATTTGTTTTGTGAAGGGCAGGGAACGTGAGATAGCAAGTGGAAAATATTAAAATGGATAGCACATTGCATTTGCTACTTTTTCTTCTCTTATGGTAAGGCAGTTGCAGGCCATTTTAGATCCCACTCTACAAGGGCCAGGCCACTGCAGCTGGCACTGCTCTTCTTAGAAGGGTTAGTATGGGGGGGGGCCTCTGATGCTCTTGACCTCGTGGGGTCTGGTTCCTCCAGGGTAAGTTATGCTCTTGCATCCTTGTGCTTGACTCTTCTTGCTGGAGAAGGAAGAAATATCTGGAGATGGTGCCAGATAATACTCCATACCTTTTGATGTCCAGGTTGTAAGTCATACAACAGGCCAGGGGTGGGGGAGAAGAGCACTAGAAATCAGGCCACCCACAAGACTTCTGCAGGCAGGAATCTCAAGAGTCACTACTGCAACTGTGAATATAAATTCAGTCCATTTTATTCTGTAGTTTTCTGGTTCCTAAAACAACTGGCCCAACAGTGTGATCCAGCATTATCTTTGCTTTTTATTCTTGTGGTTCAGCTCTATTGGTAACTTGCACCCCCCCTCCCAAAAAAAAAAAAAAACTCTACTGGTGGTACTATGGGGCCTTAACCTTGTCACAAGAGGATTAAGTACCCCTAACTTTGAGCCTGCATATTGACAGAACTTGTGTCAGGGAGAAGACTTCACTGTTCCTATCTCTGTGTCGAAGGATGCAAGAACTTCATGTACTTAGGACCTAATGAATATTGGCTTGCGTAAGTCCAGAATGAAGCACATTGGAAAAGTGTTAGCTTTCCTGTTTTTACTAAGGCTGTGAGTTTCTCCAAGCAGCATTTGTTCATGTTTGTTGATTTTATGATAAGCATGCTATTGGATCTAAGCTTGAAAGGGTGCTTCCACCAGGGCTTTATCTAGCATAATTGTCTGTTTCTCTCCCAGAAATCTCTAATTGTACATTTCTCTGTAGATCTGTTCTAAACATGAAATTTGATGCAGTTTCTAGGCTCATTTAAGAGTTTGTGTCAATGTAGTCTTGGCAGACTTCTGTCTTTGACATTTAGGACTGGTGGCAATACTGACTTTTCTTGTTGACACGTTGATGCAGGCATTTTTGCATATGCTGCCATCTGTGACCGGAGCTGTTAGCCATGTGTACCAACTATTCATTTTTGGACAATAAAACAGATGGCCCAGGCACTTCACCCAGGGGCTTACTTTGATATCTGGACCTGTCAGTTTCTTCTTCTCCCTGGTAAGTCACCACTGAGAACTGGTGTGAAACATAAATGCAAAACTAAACATGTATCCTCTACTTTAGTTTCCCACCTCTGATACTAGAAATGTAAGAAATAGATTTTTTTTCCTGGTGTAGGACACTGATCTCACTGGACCAATTGTAGGCACAGCCTGGACCCCCCCCCTTCCCTACCCAAATTTCAGAAAGTTTTTATGATGAGCCAGAAGAAGAGGTGACACTTGCACACCACAGTCTCTCCACAATGGACATTGATGAGGGCTTTCTGGATTTTTTTACCTTATTTTTGGATGGTCTCTTTCAGTCAGTCTAGTAATGAGAAATTCGTGGGAATGCTGTAATGTGTTGTCCGTCTGAAGGAGAACTGGCAGCATTCCAAGTACAAAAGGGACTACACAGAGACTTGCTTACTTTGTAAGTGTCCTGCACTCCATTCTTTGGCTAAGGATTGAGGGCCATGGGCAAATTCAAGAAACATGTTTGTATTCCACTCTAATTTTTTCTGGTAAGGTACATAAACTACTTTTCATATTTTTTTTTCCATTTCTTAATTGAGAAAGTCTTGACTGCTTCTCTTCCACTGGAAAGGAGTAGTTATCAGAAGAGATGTAGCTGTTGCTGAACTGAAAACGTTATATAAATTATTGTTGCTCATGGCAGCTGTCACCTGTTGCCATCCTGACAAGAGACTAGCTTGGCTGAGCATTCGACTTGAGTAGTAGGAGCTGGTATCTTAGGCCCACCACCACTTTTTTCTCCTTACCAGCTGTTCCAGCTTGTAAAGGGTGCAGTGGTATGAAGAGAGGTCTTGAATCTGTTTCAAAAAATTCATCCTGACCATCCTGTCAGACCATTACAGTTATTTCTACTGGATCTTTTTGGCACCAAAATGCGAAGGGACTTCAGGACTATATTATTCTTGAATGGACTAAGTGATTTTTATCCTTAAGGAAATTTGTCATATGGTCACTAGGCACTCTGTCCTTTCTTGCCATTTGGAAAGGGAGTGGATGTGTTTAGACCTCCCAAGTCTCCTGCTTCCACAGGAGGATTGTCAAGAACTCCAGGAGTCTATTTATGCTCATGGAACAGATGGATATCTGTGTATTCTTTGCCCTTTGGGATTAAAGTGAACTTTGGAGAGTCAATCATGGATTCCTTTATCCTAGACACAGTCATGCAGAGTGCTTTTTCCCATAGACAGCCTCTTTTCAGTGCAGAACATGCTCCTTTTCCTTCTGGTAAGGGCCTTCATATGCTTAAGCATGGAATTGATGGCAGTGATAAATCTATGTAGTTCCTTTTGCAAGGTATTTAATGGAAGTTTTTCAGTGGCCCTCTAGTGCTTGATGGTCCCAGCTTGCCATGAATTTTGCAGCGCTTCTCATTCTGTTGGTGGTTTCACTCTCCAAGCCTAACACTGGGCAGTTCATTATTTGTCCCTACCCATTTAGTTGTAGCCACCATGGACATTCTGCTGTAGGATGAGGCATTGCCAAGGGTAGGCTGCTTAAGGTGACTGGTCAGTCATTTATACCTTGTGGCTTTTCGGGGCTTCTCTACCATGGTGCAGTAGCCTTTTGCTTTCACAACATGGCAGCATGTTGGCATATAAACAAGGGAGAACACCTTACTCTCCTGATGAGAAGCATTGGGGGTATAGACCTGTGGGCCATATCAACAAATCACTTTCATTTGCCAGTTTTTGTACCTTTGTCTAACCCTGACGGCATTACAATTATTAACAGACCAGGTTTCACTGCCATTTCCTGTATCCTTGAGCACACTTACCCAATCATTGGCTGTCCCTCAGGCTTTTTACACATGTGGAGCCTTAAGGTGATGTGTGCAACAGTTGTATGGGCTTTTCTGAACTCTTTTGGAAGACACTGCAAGCTGGATATGAGCTTTGTTTCAAGTCTTCCTTTCAAGCTGCAAGATGACTGGAAGGCTGTGGTCTGCCTCCATGGCAGGATATCCCAAGACTGAAAACTGCAGCAGTTGGACTACAAACATCTGCATTTATGATAGGCCACAAAATTGGGTGGCCAGCTGGCGCATTGATAGGACCCTCAAAGTCAAAATAGGTGGCACCAGCGATAGCAGACTGTCACTTGTGAGTTGCCCAGGGATCTGTGCTGGGACCCCTACTGTTTGGCATATATTTTTCAGATGTCCAGGGAAAGACAAACGGCCTGTGGCTGACTAAGTTTGCGGATGACTGTAAGTTGAGTGCTGTCATTGACGCCATGTTGCAAGAGTGTCTCACAGCAACTAATGACTGGTGCCAAAGTCATGGCCTCAAGCTAAATGCAAAAAATTATATCATGCCATTCTGCAAAAGCACAGCCCCTACTGATTGCCACATCAGCGGCAACCCCCCTAAGCACATGACCTGTGGTAATAGACCTGGGCACTCAGGTTGATGACCTTACATTCGACCATGTAGCGGCAGTGGTCAGAAAAGCCTTTTACTTGGTTCATCTTATAAGTAAAGGGATTGCATCTCTCCATACTCTTTCCTCATTAGACCAATAACTGAGTATAATGCCCCATTTGGGATGTACCTCTCTAAACATCTGCACCAATGGGAAAGGCCACTGAAATACCTCACAGAGAATCCATGGTCTCCAACCCACCTGGCCTATGCAGACAGACTCAAATCACTGTCACTCTACCTGGTATTGTATAGCTTGCTCAGGGGTGATCTATGTCTCACCTACAAGGCAATCTCGGATCTTGCCCTACTAGGGATGCTCCATATCTGTAAGTCTTAACTTCTCATGTACTACCTGCTCAAAAGGCCTGAATCCATTATGCAACATCAACAAAAACTGCTTGAGAGCCAGGTTTGTCTCCCAGAGGCTGCCCCGTCTCTGGAATAGACTACCAACACACGTCAAACAGAGCACCTTGCTGACCCTCTTCAAGCGCAACCTTGATGAGTGGATGGGAAACTACAAATCTGACCCAGCGGTTCTACCTGTGTCCCTCACTGACAGGGGTGGCAGGTGCTGACTGTGGTTTCTTTTTGGGGATAAATTCTTGGCTAGGCTTTTAAGGGCCCCAGTGCCATTAGCCTAGTAACCTCCTATGATCCTATGATATACATAACCTGAAGTTTTCACAAACATATCATGCAGCACAATCAGTCAACAGTACAGGAAATGTATTATCATCACACCACATAACCTGTTAATGCAAGAAGTCTGGACAAAGTATGACACACTGTGGGTACAAAGAGAGATATGTGTCAACTAATGCTCTGATACACTTAAAATGTTGCTAGTTACACAGTTATATGTATTAGAACACATATGTAGAATGAGATGAAGTCTGAAACACAAAAGTGTTGCCACTAGTTACTGACATCAAAGCTGCGATCATCCATGACAATTGCCAAGTGAATTAGGAACAGGCTTAAATATGAGCCAAACATGCATGGACATATGGACAGATATATATCTGTAAATGAAGACAGATAGACAGCTATATGTAGATATATATATATTAATGTATGACTCACAAATAATCATATAACATCAATTGTATATAGATACATACATAAGTTCATATATATATATATATATATATATATATATATATATATATATATATATATAGATCTACTATATTGGTCGAATTACATTTGGTTGAAAATTATTTCAGGCAGCCCACTTCACTGAAACCTCATTTGACTGAAAGGACATTTGGTCGAAAATGCTATTTAGCCCCTGCCCCACTGCAGTGTGACCCTAGAGTGAGAATATAAAGTTAGGGGGGTGTGGGGGCACAGCCCCCCACATTGGGGATGGGTGGGGGGCGTAGTCCTCCACATAATTGCAGTTTATGCACTTTTATATACATTTATATCTATTACAAATACATTAAAACATATAACATCAGTAAAACCTGGATGTAAAATGTGGGGGGCTGTGCCCCCCCACCCCCCCTAACTTTATATTCTCACTCCAGGGTCGTACTGCAGTGGGACAGGGGCTAAATACTATTTTTGACCAAATGTAATTCGCCCAAATGTGCGTTCAGTCAAATGAGGTGTCAGTGAATATTTTCGACCAAATGTAATTCGACTAAAAGCAGTAGACCCATATATATATATATATATATATATATATATATATATATATATATGTGTGTATATATATATATATATATATATATATATATATATATATATATATACACACACACACACACACACACACACACACAGATGTATATATCTATAGATACATATATATAGATATAGCCATATGCGATATATATATATATATATATATATATATATAGGTACATACACATATACACACACAAAAGGTATCAGTAGCCATACATATGTAGAAGTAGTGTGGAAGTTGTTGTTGTGTCTTTCGGCTTTTCCCGGTTAGGGGTTGCCACAGCGGAACTCTGGTCCGGTAATGATTGGCAGTAGAGTTTTACATGCCGAGTTGCCGGCCCTGATGCACAACCTTCAACGAAGGTACGCCCATTCATGCATGTCTCCACACAGAAGACTCTAACTGAGAATCGAACAGGACAATGTCTTACTGTGAGGTGACAATGCTACTGCAGCACCACCACCACAGTCTCTGAAGTAGTGTGGAAGTACTGGGTGCAAAGTATATCCCTCAGCCACAAGCCCTTCAACTGGCACCTGTGAAATGTGTAGTGTGGCAACCATTCCCACAAATGAGAAAACTGACATTAAACATATACCCACCCACAATTCAAAGGACATGACACTACACACAGGTATGCATACACTGATAACCTTTATTCCTGTACTATACAATAATGTATGCCAGTACTGGCACCACATAAGGTTTGAAATATGTAATCAGTCATGAATGCAAGGCCCACACAAAACAGTAGATACAAGCAATGTGTATATATACCATACTATGCTGTCCACGCCAAGGCCTTCAATTAGTACAAGAAACAGGATTTGCCTTCAGGATACGTAACAATCAACAATTACAGATGTAGTTCAGCAGCCTCCAATTATAACCTGTAGTCAAGCCCTAGGGGGAAAAGTAGCACCTGTGTTAATGTCACAGTATCCTGAACATAACATTGCTTAACCTAACATCTCACTATCACACTGAATGACCCTCATCTTAGCAGTTATATCCCTGAAAAGGTGCCATAGCCTAGGTTAATGGCATAGAACCCCCTCCCCCATAAAAGGCTGTACAAGGGCAAGGAACACTGTGTACCACACACATACCTTTGGAGTGTACAAGGGCACATATGTGTTCTCCAGCTGTTGCCCCCATATATATAGACTTGGCCCAACATTTGGTGTGGGAATCCATGACATGACTGGGATGATAGCAGTAATGCTAGCGGTAAATAATGATAGGCCATCACCTAACAACCCTTCCTGTATCACAGCAGGACAAAGATTTACATATATGTGGAGGACAGAGGCAGGAACATAGGGCCATATTTGCATTATTGCTGTTAAACACCCTGGAATTTGCTGGTGTTACAGGATTCGTTGCAGTATACCCTTATGCAGGGATACAACGTTGAAATACAAATGGATGTAGCCATGTACTGATAGCACTCAACAGACAGAATGTCACAGATATATCTGGGACAATACCTGTGTGGTGCACAGACAAAACGTAACAGCCAATCCCCCTGGTATCATATGGATAGGCCCACAGTTGAGAGCTATGCAGACAGACAACATCCCATAAAAAAGTACCATGTACATAGAAACCATATAAGAACAGCAAGATACATTGCACACAACAACACTACTCACGCTGTCTGTAGGTCTGGGACCTTACCCGAATATGGATTTGGCCTGTGTCTGCAGGTTCTGCTGTAAGAGGTATTGCTACCTGCTGTCTGTAACACTGATGTTCACACACAGGAAGGATGTCATCCATACTGTAAAGGTGAAGGGACAACACCCACAGAAGGCAGCAATTTATAGTACAGGGTTGCCATGACAGTGGTTATCTGAAGTACTACACAGCAAGCTGCATGCAATTAGCAACTGGTGGACACTGACTGGTACAGAGGCCACCACCTGATCATGTGCAATACCAAGAAAAGCATGCTGCAATCTATTCAAACCAGCTCAATCACTCTACTGGAGAGATTTTGAGAGAGAGAGAGAGGAAGGAAAAAAAACTTCAAGAAAGTTCACAAAGCTCAGGGTTGTGGTACAGTAGAAACAACATAACAGGTATTTGAAACAGATATGCATTTACTGGCATGTAGTATATGGCATAGAATAATAGGATGTATACTGTGAAAGGATGTATATGTGCCATCAATGTAATGATGTTGTGCCCAACAACTTCACTGGACAGTAGTGTCGGTCCCTGTGGGCAGTGGGACATACCTGTCAAATGTGCAGTCCAGCAGTGAATGGCAAAGATGTGACCCATGATATCTGTGTTCTGTAAATTACTGTGGCCAACGGCTGGTGGGGGTATTAATACTGCCATGATAGACACATGGGTGAGAGACCACACCACCTGCAGGACAGTCATGTTAAAGTGTAGCATAGCATGCCCAGCTGCCACAGCAGTATAATATGCTTATCTAAAGTGTGTCACCATAGATACCCCCTAATGTTAGTCTGTGTTCACATGTGACACCCGTCTGTGTTGCAGCAAGGCAGAACAGTTCCACTGTGAAGTAAAGAGGGTACATGAGTGTGGTCCAGATGTTTGTATGCACCCCACATACAGATACATATATGTGTGATACATATTCACAGCTGTGTATGTGTACAGAACCTCGGACAGTTATACATTTATATAGGTATATAAACAACAGAAAATGATATCTACACATATATGCACATATGTATCTATACATACATACATATATATATATATATATATATATATATATATATATATATATATATATGTATACAGACAGAAATATATATATATATATATATATATATATATATATATATATATATATATATATATGTGTGTGTGTGTGTGTGTGTGTATATATACACACACACACACACACACACACACATATATACAGATGTGTGTGTGTGTGTGTGTGTGTGTGTGTGTGTGTGTGTGTGTGTGTGTGTGTAGATATATGTATATATATATATATATATATATATATATATATATATATATATATATATATATATATATATATATATGTCAATACATGTCCCCTGCCATGACATGTGTGGGAGAACATCACACATCAATACACAACATACCTACACACCAGTACATGGCTGCAAGATGGAATGTGGAGTGTGGTGTGTAACCCATGTTGGGAACATGCTGCAATTGCATGAGGGGGTGGGATATATTTGTTGTTGAAGGGTATTAGGCACATATTGGTATGTAGGTCTGGTTGAGTGACAAACAAGACAGCATACAGGGCTGGTATATGACACGTGGTGGTTAAACACTGTGGATGGGTAGTTACATTTGGAATGTGGAGGACATTGAGTCCCCACATGGGAACAAAGGGAACATGGTGCCCACCCATGGACAGTCATGATAGCATCTACCTGTTCATAAAGGTGCCTGGGCTGTGCGCTCAGTAGGAGGGACATGCATGTTGAACCTTGTGTATGTGTACTGCATGCTTCCAGGTGATGTAGCACATACCCCATGTCTCTGTGGCCTCCCTATGCACAATACCTTCGACCTAACTGGGTGACAGACACATGTCTGTGTGTGCTCTATGGGGGGGCACCATCCCCTGAGGTGGTTCCAAGGTAGTGATGGAACAGTAGATAATGAGGTTCCATGGTGGGTCACGGATGTGATGTGGACTGGTAACATGTGCACATTAATTTGGAGTGGTGTTCCTGCTGGCAAATAACTCCTACACATACTGGTGTGTAACTGTCATGGAACATATGTAGGCTGTAATAGTCCAAACAATCCCAGAACATGTCCAACAGCATGCATAGATATCCCCAATATCACAGAATGGCAGATGTGTAGCAATCACATAGCAGGTCTACCACATGCATATGTGGAAACATGGTGGTAGTGACAATGGCATGAAGGTGAAGTACCCTGTAACAGCCCAGCAACTCTAGTGTCCCCACAGGGAGCATGTCTATAAACACATAGCAGAAAGTGTTGTGCAATACAATATATGACCAAATGGTATACATACCACACACTTACCACTAGCATAGTGTGAACATTATGTTGGAGCTGATATGGTGGCGGGAGACTGATATGTGTACTGTATTATGGTAAACTTGACATATGAGTTGCTCAGACATATTTCCATCATTATGTCTTTCAGGGAGTATGGCACACCCAAGGAATCCCACCTACAATGCCGCTGAGGAGGAGATTATAATCACCAGCATCATCCACAACTACCAGCTGTTGCTCTCACGGACAAGCCAGGACCAGCAGGAGAGAACAGCCATGTGGACTGATGTGGTCCACAGAGTGAATGAGGTGGGGCTGCACAGCCATACTTATGAGCAGGTCCACCACCATTGTAGTGACCTGCTTCACCAAGTATGTCGCCTTGCCGCTGCCATGCGGGGTGACCACCTTGCAACGGGGGGGGGCATAACATCCATCCCTCCCTCACCAGAGTGGAGGAGCTGCTCATGATCCTGGTAGCACCTGCTGCCCGCCCGCAGGAGCTACAGACTTATACAGTCATGGAGGTGGGTGCTACACATACACCAGACATGGAGCATGCAGGTAAGTTTCCAGGGCATTTCAGTAGACTACTGTAGTGTATGCATCTGTACTGGTAGACCATGCATATGTGAGATGTGGGGTATGTTGCTGTGTAGTACCGATAAGCAGTAATGCATAATCTGTAGTGCTGTGGACTTCAGCTGTTGTACTGTAATATTGCAGCCACCCTGTAGCAATGTCAAAGCTGTGGCTACTGACATCAACTCTATCCCATCTCAATGTAGGTACCTCTGGGATACCAGCAAGGCAGCGGCTGGATGCCGGTGAGTATGGTTTAAGGTTATACTTGGCAATTCACTGTGCATGTCATAGCTAAGGTGTAGGCCATGTACACATCTAACACACCTACCCATAATTCATGCTGTACATGTGCACTAACACAGCACACACTTCACTAATGGGATTACCAGCCTCAAACACATGCAATACACAGTCCATCTCAGACAACTGTGGCTACACTCCAGTGCACATTGCCCAGGCACAGCTGACATCTGCCCAACATACACAGCTATGTCATACACAGAGCAGTTGAACATGCTACATATAAAGACATCTCACTCCCTCTGCTAACACATGCTTCAGGGTCCTAAACCTCATCAACACATTACACAGAACATACTGGAGGGATAGGGCCCTGTCCTGGGGAATCCCCACCCTCTGAAACAGACTACCCATACATGTCAGTCAATGCTACTCATTGGCCCTCTTTACAGAAACACTTGGCAATTGGATGGGAAATGGGGATTTCACCCTGGGTAGTATGTCTGTGCCACAGCCTGACAGGGGCACAGGGGAATAACATTAGTGGGTGATGCATGGCTGGGAACCCCTGTGGCTAGGCTTATGTAGGCCCCAGGACCAATAGACCAGTGCTCACCTATGAACCTATGTGTACCACAGGCAACATCAGCCAGGGCTCAATCATGGTCAATAATGGTCTCTACACTCACCATAGGTACAGTACATTGTGTCTGTGGTCAGTCTAATGGTAATCTATTACTCATACATGCACCACCAATGATGACATATGTGAATACACATCAAGCATTCACTAAACACGTGTCCACATGTGATCCAGAAACACACAGAGGCTGTGAGAGCAGTGGAAACACAATTGACACACAGATACACATCCTGCAATGGTATGTACACCTGTGAGGTATGGTGCACAATGCATGCCAGGGTGCTGAACAGACACAGTAATTCTGTGGACATGGGTGCAGTAAGTTCCAGGGGGAGGGCCATCACCTACAAACAGAAGCCATGAATCACAGCATGTCTTTGGCCTAGCACTCTTGTGTGGGGTCATTTACTGCATTGTTATAACTTGTTGATACTTGTTAACCTCTGCTATCTCTGAAAAAACAAAAAAACAAAAAAAAATCTTGCTTTTTCCCCACTTTTCTGAGATTTAAAAAAGTTCAGTTACAGGCTTGCTGTTCTTGAACTGTTTGTAAGTTTCTGTGAGGCCATTTTTTGCTTGGGCTAAAGGAAAGTCTCTCTGTTGATCAGTGGCAGTGAAAAATATTGAGCAGCCTGCCTGCCCCTGTGGGAGTGGTTACTGACTTGAAACTGTAGTTTTATTGGCCATTTTGGGTCAGTTCCAAAACTCCTTCATCTTCCTCTCTTAAAACCTGGTTGCCTCATGGTTTTGGCATCTTTTCAGGCTTGTTGGCTGTTGGTGAAGCACCCACCAAGAGGAGAAAACGCTGAGAGAAGAAAGGAGCCACTTTTGAGACTTTAAGTATTTTTCCTCTGTTTATTTGCTAAGTTTTTCTGCAAAGCTGCCTATTTTGTGCATTTTCTGGCTTGTTAAATTTGATTTCTGCATTAGTAACTATATCTAGAGCACAACCTAGAGCTGTCTACTGAATTTCCTGTT
Organism: Protopterus annectens; assembly: GCF_019279795.1. Lineage (NCBI taxonomy): Eukaryota > Metazoa > Chordata > Ceratodontiformes > Protopteridae > Protopterus > Protopterus annectens. Next base: position 1,419,118,559 of record NC_056725.1, read on the forward strand.
TGCACTTATTTTTAAAATCATTTTTTTCTCAAAACTTGCATTTTATCTGTCTTTGGCCTAGCACTCTTGTGTGGGGTCATTTACTGCACTGTTATAACTTGTTGATACTTGTTAACCTCTGCTATCTCTGAAAAAACAAAAACAAAAAATCTTGCTTTTTTCCCACTTCTCTGAGATTTAAAAAAGTTCATTTACAGGCTTGCTGTTCTTGAACTGTTTGTAAGTTTCTGTGAGGCCATTTTTTGCTTGGGCTAAAGGAAAGTCTCTCTGTTGATCAGTGGCAGTGAAAAACATTGAGCAGCCTGCCTGCCCCTGTGGGAGTGGTTACTGACTTGAAACTGTAGTTTTATTGGCCATTTTGGGTCAATTCCAAAACTCCTTCATCTTCCTCTCTTAAAACCTGGTTGCCTCATGGTTTTGGCATCTTTTCAGGCTTGTTGGCTATTGGTGAAGCACCCACCAAGAGGAGAAAACGCTGAGAGAAGAAAGGAGCCACTTTTGAGACTTTAAGTATTTTTCCTCTGTTTATTTGTTAAGTTTTTCTGCATAGCCACCTATTTTGAGCATTTTCTGGCTTGTTAAATTTGATTTCTGCATTAGTAACTGTATTTAGAGCACAACCTAGAGCTGTTTACTGAATTTCCTGTTTGCACTTATTTTTAAAATCGTTTTTTTCTCAAAACTTGCATTTTATCTGTCTTTGGCCTAGCACTCTTGTGTGGGGTCATTTACTGCACTGTTATAACTTGTTGATACTTGTTAACCTCTGCTATCTAAAAAACAAAAAAAAAAATCTTGCTTTTTTCCCACTTTTTAACTGAGATTTAAAAAAGTTCAGTTACAGGCTTGCTGTTCTTGAACTGTTTGTAAGTTTCTGTGAGGCCATTTTTTGCTTGGGCTAAAGGAAAGTCTCTCTGTTGATCAGTGGCAGTGAAAAGCATTGAGCAGCCTGCCTGCCCCTGTGGGAGTGGTTACTGACTTGAAACTGTAGTTTTATTGGCCATTTTGGGTCAATTCCAAAACTCCTTCATCTTCCTCTCTTAAAACCGTCTTTTGCGCTGTTTTGCGCATTTTTGAGCATAGCGCAACAACAGGCAGCGCCGCCTAATTGGGTTTAAACTATTCCTGGCTCCACAAAGTCTGCTCTTCACTTTTTCCCTTAGAACTGCTCTATCTCTCAATTTAAACACCATATTCTCATTCTAAGGCCCTTCACTGGTCCAATTAAGTAATCCTACAAGTTAGCACTATTAAACCATAAGCACTACTTACTCTTATACTCTCTACGATTACCCTGTCCTCTATTGGTCCATCTTAAATTCAGTTTCCCTGTTACTCTAGCATGTCCAAAGGTCATTCAATGGTTTCCTCTCCAGTCCAGCTGGTGAATCTGGGAATTTTGAAGCAATGTTACAACTGTCTCATGTACACGGACAACCCTCTCCTCCTCCATACAGGTTCAAATATATGTGAGAGATGCAACTATTTAGACAAACTGGAGGCTGAGCTCTCTCATCTCAAAACTGGTGTAACCAGTCAGGAGCAGAAGGTAACCTCACACAACACAATTCCAGTATCACATAGTCCCACCACATCAGCGAACCAAACACATAAATACACAAAAACATACTCGGAGGCTCTAAATAAAAATCTACCTAAGCAACAGAGACCTCCAAAGCAGACATCCAAGCAAACGCTACCTCAAAACAAAACACACACAACACATAACCCACAAAGTCAGTGTGCCAAACAGCCACAGCCCTTAAGGCTGAATAACACACCTGATACTCTTGTTATAAGTGACTCTATTGTCAGACACACTGACGTCTCACTCACCAGGCTGAATAAAGAGAAGGTCACTGTGAGCTGCCTGTCGGGTGCTAGGATCCGACACATAACGCAAGCACTCAGGTCACTCCAAAGCAAATACAAATATGACTCAGTCATTGTACATGCTGGTGTGAATGACCTGAGATGTACCTCCCTGGACTACATGAAAAGAGACATAGAAGATCTCTCTGATCAAGTAGCCCAGGCTGGTATGACCCTGACCTTGAGCAGCATCTTACCCTCACCTAGAATGATGCCACAGTACAAAGACAAAATGATCGATTTTAACAATTGGCTAAAATTTTGGTGTCATTCAAAGGAGATCCAGTGTCTGTCAGCCTGGGATGACATGCTCGACAAGTCACGTTGCTTCGCTAGGGACGGCTTGCACCTGTCACCACTGGGCTTTTGGATATTGGCAAAGGCTCTTGCCACCCCCATAGTGCCTTTTTTAGGCAAGGCTCAAAAGTCAAACCCACCTCCATAGACAGCACAAGGTACAAGAAACTAAGGGTAATGCTGCTAAATGCCAGAAGTCTTAACCTCAAGATGCACGCACTCAAAGCTCTCCTCAGTATGGAGAACATCGATATCTGTGCAGTGACAGAAACCTGGTTCAAGGCTCCAGAGAGCACCCCAGCACTACCAGGCTATACCTTGTATCATGCTTTTCGGCCCCAAAACTCGGACCGAACCACAAAAGGAGGGGAAGTTTCCATATTTATCAAGGATATCCACACCTCCAGGTTAGTGGCATTGCACAAAGTATCGGAGACCATCCATGTGCAACTAACAGTGGGAAAAACTGCTTTTCAGTTTATAGCATCCTACAGACCACCCTCTCAAAGTCAGGAATCCCATTCGGCCTTCCCAAAAACATTGGAGAACATGAAGATCTCTCCGAACACCATTATATTGGGTGACTTCAACTACCCAAACATTGACTGGGAGCACTACTCAAGCCCCAGAACCTTAGCCCAAAGATTCCTGGAAATTATAAACTCAAATGCTATGGAACAACTAGTCACCACTCCCACAAGAGGGGACAACATACTAGACCTGATCATTACCAACATGGGGACTCTATGCTCCACACCAGAAGTATATCCCTCATTGGTGAGATCAGACCATAAATTAATTTCACTGGATGTCCACATCCCGACCCCACCCCCAGCCCAGAAAACCACAGTGAAAAACTTCTCAAAAGCGAACTTCTCACTTCTCAAAACCGAAGTGGAATCCTTCAAGGCCCCAGGGCCAGTGGAAACTACAGCCCAAACTGCAGAATCCTATATAAATGCATTCTACGGACATCTCCAGGAATGCATGGATCATGCTATCCCAAACAAAACCAAGACCCAATCATCCAAAGGCAGGCGTCCAGTCTGCTGGACCCCTGCCATAAATAAACTGTACAACAGAAGGAGGAAGCTACTACATGATAGAGCAAAATCCCTAATAGGGAAGGCATCTCTGATCAGTAATAGCAAAAAATTACGATCACTCATAAAATTCTCCAAGGCCAGCTTCGAGAGAAAAATTGCACAGGACACCAAAGACAATCATTAGGCTTTTTTCAGTTATGTTAGAAACCTGGGATGCAACTCCCAGACTTGTTCTGAGTTGATTCTAAATGACAAAAAATACACTGAACCCACAGACATCACCAATATCCTGGCAGACAGGTTCAGTGCAAACTTCACCACCCCCTCCCTCCCAAAAGAGCAAGTATCTATCCCGGCAGAGGGCTGTCTCCCAAACATCTCAGATGCTCAGGTGAAGGCTGCCCTCTCCAAAGCAAAAAACACTGCTTCCATGGGACCAGATGGCATCCCAGGTTGCGTCCTACATGAACTACAAGAGGAACTAATCCCTCAAATAAAACAACTATACAATCTCAGCCTCACTACAGGATATGTGCCCACAGAATGGCGTACAGCAACAGTGGTCCCACTCCACAAAGGTGGAGCCTCTATGGACCCTGGAAACTATTGCCCCATAAGCCTGACTAGCTTAGTCTGCAAGGCTATGGAGAGGATCATCATGGAGCTCATAAACAAAGACATTGGGGACCTACAGACACTAGATCCTACCCAGTTCGGCTTTGTCAAGGGCAGATCCTGCCTTTTGAACCTGGTTGACTTCTTTGAAACAGTCACCAAAGCCATAGATGAAGGGAAGGTAGTCCACACAGCCTATCTGGACCTTGCAAAGGCATTTGACACAATACCCCACTCGGGCATCATAGATAAGCTATCCAGCTTAAATATAACCCCCTATGTCACAAGATGGGTCGCAAACTGGCTCAAAGACAGAACCCACAGTGTGAGAGTTGCTGGAGCCATGTCAGACTCGAAACCGGTCACAAGTGGCATCCCACAGGGTTCTGTCCTGGGACCACTCTTGTTCGGTATATACTTTTCTGAGGTACAGGCAAACATGGGAGGACTATGGCTCACCAAGTTCGCAGACGACTGCAAACTGGGCGCCATAATCAACTCTCCAGCTGACACAAACATCCTTCAAAAGGTCTCACAGAGACAGATAACTGGTGCCAGCACCATGGTTTAAAGCTAAATGCCAAAAAATGTATAGTCATACCCTTTGGCAAAAACAATGTGCCCACAAATTACCACATAGGCGGAAACCCATTAAGTACAGAGAAAGTTATTAGGGACCTGGGGACCCAAGTTGATAGCAATCTCTCCTTTGAAAACCACATTGCCAAAGTGGTTAGAAAGACCTCCTACATAGCCCACCTCATCACGAAGGGTTTCACATCTAGATCAAGAGAGGTAATTGTGCCCCTTTATTCATCCCTTATCAGGCCCATCATAGAATACAATGCCCCTTTTGGGATGTACCTTACCCGACACCTGCAGCAATTAGAAAGACCCCCAAAAGTATCTCACCAAGAGGATCAAGGGTCTCAAACAGATGCCATATGTTGCTCGGTTAAAAAAACTCCAGCTCTACTCACTTGCATACCGTCTACTTCGAGGCGATCTATGCCTGACATACAAAGCTATGTCAAATCCAGAATTAATGGACATGCTCCACCTCAGTAAATCTAAATCCCTTAGAGACACACGCTCAAGGGACTTGAACCTCAGCACAGAAATAAATAGAACTTGCTGGAGGGACAGGTTCATAACCCAGAGGCTCCCTTCGCTCTGGAATAGAATTCCAGTTCATGTGAGGCAGAGCACCTCACTGAATCTCTTCAAGAAGAATCTCGATAAGTGGATGGGGGATCGTAGGTTTGTCCCAAGGATTACTCCCGTGTCACTATTAGACAGAGGCACAGTAAACTAAACCTTAGAAAGGGCACAGTATACTCAAATCAAGGGGTGGCGTAAGCCATACAGAATTGGGCTAGGCTTATAATTGCCCCAGGGCAGATAGCCTAGTATGAACCTATGAACCTATGAACCCATGAACCTGTATAATGTTGGTAATGGGGATTGACTACAGTTGCACTGCATGCTGTTGAGTGCCACATGTCCTACATGCTGACATTTGTGTAATTACTGGAATGTATGTGATACTGTACTGCACCATCGCCTGCTATTGTGTGTGTTATGGGGGTGTGGGAGCTGTCTGTAGGTGCTGTCTGGTGGAGTGTATGGGTTGCCATGTATGTCGAATGCATGTGTGTATGTGTGTATGTGTGGCCATGTCTGCACATGTGTGTGTGTGTGTTTGTGTGTGTGTGTGTGTGTGTGTGTGTATGTACTGTTTAGCAGTGTTGTACAAGTCGTACAGTCTGTTCCCTGTTTTCCCCTCACAGGTGGCGAGGTGGGGACAGTCCCCCCTGCAGGGTATCTGATGTCACTGATTCAGACCGTGACCATGAAGATAGGTGTGTTGAGGCCACCAATTGACAACCCACACGTATCCACCCCATCCACACACACAGTCACACTGCCTCTACATACCTCATCACCCTTGGCCTTAGCTGAGGGACAGCCTAAAGTTGGCATTGGCCAGGACAGTGTGGTATCTATGACACATGTATCAGGACAAAGCAGCCATAGGCAAATGCTTAGGGGTGCTCTTCGGATCACTGCTGGTTATCATGCCCCTGGCAGACATGCCACATCTATTTCAACCACATGCATGTTCCAGACTGTCATGGAGACACAAGCATGAATGGAACTGTACACCAGGCAGGGTCTAAGGGCACAGAGGGCTCATCACACCTCTGTAACTGACAGCATCCATGACCTAGCAGGTGCCATCCGTAATTACATTGAGGTCATGGATAGACGGTGGGGTGAGACATTGGATCTCATCCACAATGTCATGTCCATGCATCAGGACAGGGTGGGACGGTTGCGATGGCCACGTGGATGTATGCCAGCAACACCAGCAGGTGGAGGTCACCATGGACATCCAACCAGTCACAGCCACTCCTGTAATGGCAGTACCAACCCCAGCATTGTGGGGGGGCTGTCCACAGACCGTCATAGCAGACCACATGCATGTGGCCCTGGCCAGTCCCAGGAGGGACCTGGATCCAGTGGATGTCTGTCAAACTCGGGGAACAGTACTTGGTCTGGCTTTGTACCTGATACTGCCTGTAGCACCCCTGCTAGGCACAGGTCCCGTGTCCATGGCCGTAGATGGTGAACTGCAACCCCTTCCAGGTACAGTCTTTAGCTGTCTCACAATTTCCTGTATAGGGCAGCTACATGGAGGAACTGTGTGCATGCAGACACACACGCATAAACAACGAACCTAGGGCAACCTCATAGGAAAGACACCACGCACAGGTTTGCAGAAATGGGAATCCTTTAATTGTGTACTATAACAGTTCTATATGCCATATCATATAGCTTTTCAAATACTGATAACCATATAATTGGAGTACTGCAACTGTGAAACAGTTACACTAATACAGTAGTCTGGAAAGGTTCACAACTGTTGCTGTCCAGGCCAAGCCCTTCACAATGTACAATAGTACAGACAGACTGGGCCACAGGGTACCACACAATCAACAGTATGTACTGCAATTGTGTAGTTCAGCAGCCTCTAACTACACTCTGTACAAACTCCATAAGAGGTAAAGACAGTTTGTGATCAAATGGGTTGTACCCAGTACATAACAAGGCATAAATTACAGAACAGTCTGTATGGCAGGAAGCAGTGTGCTTGCAGTACCTCAAGTCATGTAAGTAATGCCAATATAGGTGGAGTATACGGTACTGTACATCGACATACCTTGTGGCAGCTCACCCTGGATACCTCCACATTATGTAACAGCCTAGGTCATTTATGGTGCTCCCCACCTAGACTCAATAATACAAGTCCATATACCACTGTTACATACACTGGCCTCTGCAGTGCATAAGGGCGCACATGTGTTGTATAGGTGATGCCCACACATATATGGCCCCAGCCTCACTGTATGTGTGGGGAATACAACAGCAGTGAACTAATGGCAGCAATGGCAGTGTGATATACTCACAGCCCACTACAAAACAATCCCCAAAAGCATGACATACGTTCAAAGCTTGGTATGTAGATGGGGGACGGAGGCTGGAACACAGACACATATGTGAAACACTGTTGCCATACACTAAGCAAGGTGCTGGTGTTACAGGATAGTTTGCAATATACCCTTAGTCAGGGAATTGAGGTTAGATATAGACATGGATGTAGCCATGTACAGATAGCATGCAGCACACACACTGTCAGTGTAATATCTGACACAGGACTTGTGTGGTGGATGGACAACACATGATAGGCATACCTCTGTCCAGGAAGAGGTTAGGCCCACAGTAGTGAGCTATGCAGACAGACTGCATTCCAAGGTACACTAGTATGTACACATACACACACACACACACACACACACACACACACACACACACACCCTGTAACACCAGTACTATGCAAAGCATTACACAACTCTACCCACAGTCTGTCTGTAGTTCCTGATCCTCCTACAAATATGTGCCTGCTCTGAGTGTGCAGGTTCTCCTGTAAGAGGTATTGCTGCCTGCTGCCTGTATCACTGATGCCCACACACAGGATGGATGTCCATCACACAGGAAATGTAACGGGACCACGCCCACATGCTGTAGGGATTTATAGTGGGTGGTTGCCATGACAGTGCTAATTCAATGTAGTACACATGTAATTATATATATATGGCTATCTGGATAAGTATATGTGCATATATTTCCACCATATGGCCTAGACATGAAGTGTAGCTGTACATCAGCCCCTACAGTCCCAAAGTCGTAGTGCAAGGGGATGACAGGTATGTATAGCAGGTATATTGCTAGACTGTTGCTACTGCCATTGGGATTGTCTTTACAGACATGGTGTGTGGGGATGCTGACATCTGCTTATAACATGTGTGCCATTGGCTACTGACAGACATCCTAAGGAAATCATTGTAATGTACCGCTGCTAGCATGTAATGCCCCTGTGGAGTGCAGCAGAGATATTGGCCACTATATGTGGAACTTTGTACATACCCTGTACAGTCCAGAGGTATACACATGATCCCTTAATGCACCACATGTGTACCAGGCCTGACAATATGGATGTAGACAGCCATGTAGATGGGTATAACACATACCGACTCTTATACATTTGGCACCATAGGTGTTGGATTCACACACTCCTGTCTGGCCTTATACAAAATGACTACTGGTACAGGGGTGCCATGGACACATACCACCCACTAGATATTGACATACATCTGTACAGCATCCCACTGCTCTGTCTAACATACATGATGTTTAAGGGAGTCCCAGCAGCAGTACATCTGGCAATAAAATCCCACAGGTTAAGTACACAAAGCTGCTAGGCATGTAGCAATGCATTGTGCAGGCTACAGGAAGACTGGCTCAACACTGGCCTACATCTCATATGGGGTAATGCACATGTACCTGCATATATAGCAGGCTCGACAGCCATGTCAAAGCACAGGGTTAGATACACCTGTGTGACAGTGCATAACCACAACCAATGTGAACACAGCCACAGCCACATATGGTAAGCTAGCATAATATTACAGTATACGGACTATCTGTTCTACACAATCCTCATATGTGCCATTCACAGAATGACCCTACATATACTGGGCTGCTACACAGTTTGTTATGATGGCTGTCTGTGGTATGGGACATGTGTGTGTATGGCCCTACAAACATGTACTGCAAAACAGTAGCATACAGTGGGGCAGCATGTAACATCTGAGAGAAGGTGAGCTAGAACAATGACATCTACCACAGTCTGTGCACAGGCTGAAGTACATATTAACAATACACACACTGCCGACATTCACCATCACTACACAGACCTCAGTACTGTACAATCATCCACAGAATGTCCAGCTTATATCATGAAATCTAACCACTACTGTACATGACATGTGTAGCAATATGATATATCACTGGCTTGTTTTCAGATATGATGACAGTGTTTATGGTGTACATCACATATGCACCACTTCATGCATGCCATATGTACAAAGGTTGACAGAGGTGTGGCTGACAACACATACACAGGGCCAGTATAGACATGTTGCTGTGATAACCTCATATATTTTCCAGTGTAACAGGGTTTGTTGCAACGCATGGCCTATGAGGGATATGAAGTCAGTAACTGACATGGGCTTCACCATCTACAGACTGCAATCCTCACACTGAGTAGACAAAATGCTGCAACACAAACTTGAAGGCTTACTGTGGCCGAGGCGTTAGAGAAATAAACGTTTTTTCATTGGCTTGGTTGTTTCGTTTTGTAATCCTCACACTACCTTCTGCATTCCACAGATTGATGCACTGTGGCTAACACATGAAACCATAGGCACAACACTGCCCACTCTGCAGATGACCCTGCAGATGGGGATTCCTCATATACATGGAACTGACATGGGAAGTATTGTGATATGTATGACAGGCATATCCAGACAAACACTGTTAAACCAACATTACTCCAAATGCAGTATAGCAGCACTTACAGTCTGTAGTCAGGTCAGGCACATCCCCATCCTGTTGGTTACCCTCTTTCCACAGTGTATGTTGTTAGAGGTAAATCCCCAATCCATCTGGGATGCTGTTTGCCATACATCAAATCTTGTTCCTGCTCACAGTGACTGCAAAGGCCCAACACCACCATGATGTTCCTAGATATTGGAGTGTGTTTCCATACAATTGGCTATGGGAATGTTACCACATCTGCTCCACATGCAATCAGCCAGGGGAGAGGTGCAATTCGTGCAGAGGTCATTAGCTGATCATGAGCATCACATAAAATACACATGCTGCTGCCTAAGCAAGGCAGGTGTGAGTCTCCACATCCACCAGAGAGGGAGTAGGGGAGGCAGACAGAGGCAGATACATGTCAGGGAGGGGTGGAAGGGTAAAACTGAAGCATGTTTGTGTCACACACCTACCAGCATAGGGTATCAAATACCCGACAACTATGTAGTGCTATCACAGTTCAATGCAGTTATTGGATGCACCACATGTGTTACCTGATGTGGAGCACTCAGAACATATATGTGAGGGTGAGTGACATCTGTAACAGGGATACGGTAGATATACAGTAGCTGTCGTACACATGCCTGTCTGCATGAACAGGTGCCAGTGTCAACACAGGCACACTCACACAGGGATGCACACACATTGACACACTTGACAGGGCCAGGAGTGCAACTCATCAGTAGTGGGATTGCCACAACACATCAATGTGCAGGTATCACATGCACCACATGGGTCATACATAGGCCATATGGGCAAAGAATATGAGATGATGTCAGACATCAGACAGCATGCTTTAGTATGCCCTGGGGGGGGTTGTAGTGAGTGTGGATGTAGACATATGCACCATACAACACACACACACACACACACACACACACACACACACACACACACACACACACACATGAACACACAGGGTGCCAGTTCTGACATGGATGGGTGCATGTCTACATGGGTGTGTGGTGATCAACTGTGCCAGCAGGCTGTACAAGGGTAGGCAATGGTTATACCATGGCATCAGGTCACATGACAATGGTCTGATTTGTGACTCAGGCCTGTAGTTACTGCATTTGCCCTCACAGGTGGGAATTGCATCCCCCATCCAGTCAGCTAGGTGACTTTTGTGTGTGGCCAATGCTGTACACCACATGCCATGTATGTGTTCCTTAGTCCATGACATGGATGGTGTCTGGGATGTGCACACCTCCCACATGCATGTACAGTGACATGTGGAACTGTACCTGGGGTGTCTGACCCATGTTGTGAACACAGATTGTCATCAGATGGTCCAGCCTTTCCCACCTGTGGCAGGAACTGGTAATGGGCAGCTGGTTTACCCTTCACCTACATTGATAGCATGCCAACAGCATTCCCTGATATCAGTGTCATTTGTCCATACAGGGCATGTTGTCAGGCATGGTATGTCTGTTGTGAGGCACATGTGAAGGCACCACAGGTGGTGCAGGTGTCCATTGGGGAACATGGTGGAGGTGCACTGTCTGCATGTAAGTGTATATTGGACAGATGGGCAGGGTGACCTGCCCTCTGTAGCCCACTGCTATCACTGCATAGTTGCTATCAGTGGCCAGTATGCAGTGTACTAACCACATATTGGCTGTTGCCTAGGCATGTGCGTGCATATGACACATGGGTTGAGTGTGTGCTCTGGGTAATACTGGGGTTGCTAATTTGGATTGGCTGGCCTTTATGTCACATGTATGGGTATGGCTTTGCACCCCTGCCTCCCAGCTAATTTACATCTGTTATCCCTGTATGGTTGACATTGTGATATATAGTAGGGCCACCATAAAAGTAATGAGCAAAACCCCCTCCACATTGGCCATAGGAGACATACACACACACACACACACACACACACACACACACACACACACACACACACACACAAAGACACACCTGTCATGTCTGAGAGTTGAACCATTACCTAACTAGTTTATTACACTACATCACTATGCATTTATAGTACATGCCATGGACATTATTGGAGTACTTCTTCCACAAATATTTCACAGTGACTGACATCAGCAGGATTACCAAAGTAGGGCATTTCACCTGTACTGCGAGTGACTAGCTGAAAATGCATTGCTCCCTACACAAACAGTGAGACACACACAAAACATCCACAACTGTCATGTGTGGGTATAGAACCCCTGACCAAGGCCTATATCACACTACAGCATAGAGCTGTTATAGGACACACAATAGGAATTACTAGAGGCATCCTTCCCCAAAGGTGTATTTCACACTCAATGACATCAGCAGGTTTACCAAAGTAGGGTTTTTCACCTGTACTGCGAGTGACTAGTCTAAAATGCATTGCTCCCTACACAGACAGTGAGACACACACAAAACATCCACAACTGTCATGTGTGGGTATAGAACCCCTGACCAAAGCCTGTATTACACTACAGCATGGAGCAGTTATAGGTCACACCACAGGGACTACAGGGAACATCCTCCCCAAAGTTGTATTTCACAATGAATGGCATCAGCAGGATTGGCAAAGTAGGGCATTGGAATTGTACTGCAAGTGAGTAGCTTATGATGCATTGCTCCATGCACAGTCATTGAAACACATGCAAAACATCCAGAACTGCCATGGGTGGTGATGGAACCCTACCACAGTTCTAAATCACACTACAGCAGTACACAGTTACAGGACGCGCTACAGAAATTACAGGGCTATGACTTTCCCAGAGGTGTATTTCTAGGTGAGTGACATCAGCAGCCTTGCCAACGTTGGGTATATGAGTGTGTGTGACCTATAAAGCATTGTTCGGAAAAAAGTCATAAACAGACAGAGGCACACAGACAATTGCCAAGTCTGTGGTTAGAAAACATACCTAATTACTTTGTCACATTACAACAGTTACAGGACACGCTATGGAGATTACTGGGCTCTGATTTCCCCAGAGGTGTATTTCTAGGTGAGTGACATCAGCAGCCTTGCCAAAGTTGAGTATATATATTGTACGGGGTGTGAGTGGCCTAAAAAAGCATTGCTCTGTACTTAGTCAGACATACACAGTTGCTAGGTCTGGGGTTAGAAAACCTACCTAACTACTTTATCACACTACAGCAGTGGGCAGTTACAGGATGTGCTACAGAGATTACTGGGCTATGATTTCCTCAGAGGTGTATTTCTAGGTGAGTGACATCGGCAGCCTTGCCAAAGTTGAGTATATGCTTTTGAGTGGCCTAAAAAGCATTGCTCTCTACTCAGTCAGACACACACACAGTTGTCAGGTCTGGGGTTAGAACACCTACCTAATTACTTTATCACACTATAAGAGTGTGCAGTTATAAGACGTGCTACGGAAATTACTGGGCTATTATTTCCCCAGAGGTGTGTTTCAAGGTGAGTGACATCATCCGCCTTGCCAAAGTTGAGTATATGTATTGTACAGGGTGTGAGTGGCCTAAAAAGCATTGCTCTCTCCTCAGTCAGTCACACACACACACAAGCACCAAGTTTGGGGTTAGAACCCCTACATAACTAATTTATCACACTGCAGCAGTACACAGTTACAAGACACACTATAGAGATTACTGAGCTATGACTTCCCCAGAGGTGTATTTCTAGGTGAGTGACATCAGCAGCCTTGCCAAAGTTGAATATATGTATTGTACGGGGTGTGAGTGGCCTAAAAAGCATTGTTCTCTACTCAGTCAGACACATGCACACAGTTGCCAGGTCTAGGGTTAGAACACAAACCTAACTACTTTATCACACTACAGCTGTACACTGTTACAGGATGCACTGCAGAGATTACTGGGCTATGACTTCACCAGATGTGTATTTCTAGGTGAGTGACATCAGCAGCCTTGCCAAAGTTTTGTATATGAACTGTACAGTGTGAGTAGCCTAAAAAAGCATTTCTCTCTACACAGTCAGAGACTGAGAGACACGCACACAAACACACACTCACACAGTTGCCAAATCTGGGGTTAGGACTACTACCTAACTAGTTTATCAGTACAGCAGTACACAGTCATGGGACGCGCCATAGGGATTACTGAGATACAGCTCCCCCAAAAGTGTATTTCACATTGGATGACCTCAGCAGGCTTGTCATGGTACAACTATGGGGAGGGCAGTGTGTGCATGGGCTGTAACCCATTCATGTAGGGGTTGACATGCCACATGCAGGCACATACAGGGTCATATGCCACAGGTAAGTGTATACAGCCAATAAGTGACTACTTCCTTGTGCAGTCATGTTGCACAGCTGGCACGTGCAACATGCCGTCATGCTGACAGATACTGGTGGCTAGGATCTGCAGTGAGTGACACCTGCACCTTATGTGTTTGGGCCCTTTGGCTGTGTGCTGGGTAAGACAGGCCCAGATAGCTCCTTGTCACAGTCACCCTCTTCAATACATCTATGTCTGTCTACCTTTGGCTTATTATAGTGTATTGTCCTTACATGTATGTCTGTATTCCTATCCACTGTGTGTGCAAGGTAGGAGTGGTGCATACTGACATGTGTCTTCATTAAGAACTGCAGCTGCCAGATATGTCTGGTCCACTGGTGTTTGCTGACATGGCCTTCATGTGTTTAAGTGTGTGAGCATGCCCAGTATGGCCATCTATATTGCACGTGTGGATCAAGTCCAGGTAGTTTGTACTGCGGTGCTGACCTTTATGTTGTACACCGACAGGTAGCATGCTGTGTCTGCGGGGTATCCATCGGTCATTTGGCATTGGCTGTTGCTACATTTCTGCATAGTGCGGGGGGGACACCTGACTGTTTCTACATTTCTACACAGGCGTGGGGGGGGCACACTTGACTGTTACTATCAGTGTACATAGGAAGGTGGGGCACACCTTACACTTTTACACATTTGCTAGGACTGTACTGGTATGTTGGGTCTATATTAGAACACTGAACATTCAAAATGTCGAGTGTTCTAATATCGAACCCTAGCAATCGAAAAAACAAAACATCGAACATTCGGAACAGTGAATTTTTTCCTAGGGAAAAATTTGCTGTTCCAAAACACATACACACAACACAAGCACACCAAACAAACAGCAATCCACACACATACACCTAAACTCTTACACCTAACCCTACACTAAACTATATATACACCACTAACTATCCACTTACCTTAACCCAAACCCTAACCCTAAGGTCCGTCACTATTGCACAGTCACCTCACCTGCGTCCTAACCCTAACTCACCTAACCCGCCCTAACCCACACGTCCACACAATCGCACACTTACCTGACTCGCGCCCTAACCCACATGTCCACACAATTGCACACTTACCTGAACCCGACCCGTAACTTTCCACCAGAGTGCTGAAAATACCAAAGCAACAAAAACAGACAATCAAACTCTTTCCCTAGGAAAGAATTCAGTTTCCTGTTTCTTCGTTATTTTCAAATCACTGAAAATGGGTCAGTATTAGAACACTCGACATTTAAAATGTTCGGTGTTCTAATATAGACCCGGTATGTCGGGTACACCATTTCAGTCTGTAGTCTTACCTGTCGTGCTGGCTAGAGGCATACCAGTGTACTACAGATCTTACTTTCACTACCTACATATTAGTTTCTGACTTCCTAGCCTTCACAACTTACATCCAACTGCCTGACCTCCTGTAGTATGTCTGTGTAAGCCTGGGGGTGGAGGGAGGTTACACATAGGCCTCATTCAGAGGCCATAGCACAGCCTTTGTTTTTGTTTGTCTACACCTACCCTGCTGGCTGTGACTGTTGTTGGGTATGTCACCCCCCCCCCCGACTGGCATGTGTGAGTCACTTACCTTGTGGGTGTCCCAGTATTGAGGGTGGTGCTGCAGGGCTGCCTATGTCGGATGCACATACTACACTCCCTACACATGGTTAGACACAGGAAGTGTACTGTTTGGCATCCCTTTTACTGTATGTGAGAGTTGGAGAGAGGTGTTATTCCCTGGGTCCCTCCTGTGTCAGTGTATGTGCTATGCGTTGCCTCTTTGCCAAGGCCAGGGCATAATGGGCACGCCTCCTTTTGCGTACTGGGGCAGGTTCAGGTTGTTCCTCCTCCAAGTCATTCTGTGCCTGTGCAGGCCTTGGCAATGGTGGGGGAGGGGTGTGGCCATGCTCCATGCTGTTCCTGCTGCAGCTGTTTCCACAGGATCATATTGTGTAGCATGACACATACAAGGACAATTTGGGTACATGTAGCTGATGAGTACTGCAAGGCTCCACCGGATGTGTCCAGGCACTGGAACCATGACTTGAGCATCCCAAACACATGCTCTACTATAATTTTGGTCTGTGCATGTGCCTTATTATAGAGTTCTTGTTCGGGTGTGTGTGCATTTCTGATGGGTGTCATCAGCCATGGCTCCAGTGCATATCCAGCATCCCCCACTAGATGACCATGAGGGATGTCCCCACTGGAAAATCTCTGGTACAGCTGTGTCAGATGCCAGATGTGGGAATCATGATAGCTTCCAGGGCAGCCAGCACACACATTCATTATTACACCCTGGGCATCGCACACAACCTGGCAGTTGATGGAGGGGAAGCCCTTGTGGTTGATGTAGACCCTACCCCGTTCACCGGGTGGTGCTTTGATGCATATGTGCATACTGTCTATAGTGCCCACTACCTCAGGGTATTCTGCTATTTGGTGGAACAGTTGCATATTTCTGGCCAACGCCTCACGGGTGTTGGGGAAATATATGCGCTCACCGACATGTGCTGACATGGCATCCAGGAACTGGTAGAGTACCTGGATGCTGATGCCTGTGAAATCCCCATCATATCCCCAGTTGGCCTTTGGAAGGTACCTGGAGCTAGTATTCTTAGGCCTATACACACCTTGGTATCCACTGGGATGGGTTCCCCTCTGTTAGTTCTGTGTGTCAGGTGTGGCCAGCACAGCTCAACAATTTGCTGTAGGAGGTCCCTGTCCTCCCTATAGCGCTCCACTATCTCCAGCTCTTGTAGCCCCTGATAGGTTACCCTGGGTCTGTACACTCATCTCCATCTTCTCACTCTGGGTCGGTCGAGAGCATTCACATCCTCACCATCCTCAGCCTCTTCCTCAAGTTGTATGATAGCTATTGTATCCCCTATCATTTTGCTGTTGTGAGTGTTAAAAGTTCCCCGCTTGTTTACAACAGTGGTATAGAGTGTGGGAAAACCAGAGGGGAAGGTGTTTGCCTAGTTTATAATAGAGTTCTGGGCTGGGTTGGTCTGCTGCCTGTGTAATTGGCTGATTCTGATACATTTCACCTGCCAGCTAAGCTAGTTCTCCTTGGTTACCTTCATACTGCAGTTTACCCTTCCCATTGCCTTCCTGTTTAAGCCCATGTGCACGCTGCACAGAGTGCTCACATGTGCATACTGCTGCTATTTCCTGGTTTAACCTCTGTTTTCTTCCTGTAAAACCTGATGCATGGTGTGCACACCCGCTTAGGCTTTGTAAAGAGCGCTAAGCAGGTTTAGACACCCCCCCCCCAGCTTAGCTGTGCTACGCTAGGAGCACACCACAGCTATATGGCTCCAATCTGCTTACAGTATGCCTGACACACACCCCCATGATGTCATCTAACTCCTAGGCCTGCATCAAGCTATTCCTACTCTTACACTGTTGGGACCTGACTCACATGTTGGAGAAAACTCGGATTCACTATCCTTCCCCTCATTTGCATAGGATTGCCTGCTAATTCATAGTTACATGTCTCATACTGAGCCTCCCCCATTTGCAACCACTACTCACTTGCCAGGTTGTCTTCTGCCTGCCATTGACTTGCATGGCAAAATAATGATTTTAGTTAAACTACTTATTTTGGGTTTAATTTATTATTTTCCCCCCGATTCCGTTTGTGCGCTGCTGCCCTACACTTAAACAGCCGAGATCGGCTAAAAAAAAAAAAGGTGATTTTTGTATTTTTTTTATGTTTGCAATGCCAATGACCTTATACTTGGCCACTGGCATGCTTACCACATAATATGCAGCCTTTATTTGGAGCTGTCATAGCTCTGTTTTGGATTTTGCAGAAATGTACTCGGTTACTAACCAAGTACATTTCTGCAGATAGCACTAGTCTTGCACGGTCTGTTGCAAGCTTCCTGGATTGCAATATCACCTCATTTGCATGAATTTCACCTGCAAATGGGGTGATTTGCATACCAGGGCTTAGTCTGTGCAGGATTAGTGCAGGAGCGCTCATGCACACCCCTGCAGGTTGTTCCTGGATTGCACAGCAGACATATTGCCTGCTTGAGCTCCTGCACCGATCTTGCACTCTATGCAAGCTTTTGAGAATCTGGGGGAGCATTATAGGCAAATAAGTCAACTCCAAGCCAATACAAATTTTTTTACAAGTCTTCACTAGTTGCACCTCATAAACAATTTGGATGATTGAATTTACTGTTAAGATCAAATTATGTCTGCTTGATATGTAAGTCAGTGTATCTATCAAGAGTTATTTAGACTTTGGTTCTTATTCTCATTTAAGTACTATTTAATGCATGTAATCAGACAAAACCTAGATGGTGCTGGCTTGGCTTCCGTTGATGTTACATGGCACATGATTTAAAACAAAAATACTGAAACATTTTTCAGTGGTGGTGGATCTATTGGAAAGTAAATCAGATGACTTAACCTTTAAAATTGTCATGATTTTCATTATCTGTCTTTTTGTGCCTCGAGTCCTTTAAGAATCCTGATGTTTGACATTAACATGAATGATCTATAAGAACATAAGCTGTAGAGATATGCAAGGTTAATCATTTACAATTACTAATGTTAAGACAGGACTACAGTGCATAAAAGAGAGGGAGTCTGTAAATAGAATGCACTGTAGCTGATGATGATGATGACCAAATGTAGAAAGTGGGGGACTGCAACCATATTTATGTGAATCCTACAGTATACCATACATGTCTGATGACATGTTTTGCTCACAGATGTACAAGTAATGGAATAGCCACCCAAGTGAGGAAATACCTTAAAGATTTCACTTGGCAGGAGAATAAAGTACTGCTGTAAGCCATCCACACATATGGCATGCCTGTCTTGGGCAAAGGTCCTGCAGGTAAAAATTATGAAGACCCTTTTTTTAAGGATTTTGTGGTAGATATGAATGCTGTAAATGACCATAATAATGCCCTACAGCATGTGTGATAAAAGGTTACTGATATGGTATTCAGTGCAATGGAAAAGGCAGGATAAATTGTGATAAATAGGTCCACCATAGGACATGCGCTAGCTACACAGAAGTAACTCACTAAGGTTGAGATATTTTTTGTTAGTCACCGGTTAGATGGTGTGTGTCCCCCTTACACGCTGAGTGGCTTGAAATGGGGGTGCTGAGCTGGCATCAACCACCAGTTTGTTAGAGGAAGCATGTCTTTGTTCATTACAGTATGCTATTGTACACCCCACTACATGTTTTGATGTGAGATTAATCATGGCCTGCCTGCATTTCAGTCACCATTGGTCTACAACTGCAACAACCTTCACAGTTAGGTATGTCTGTCTGCGTATGCTGCAGTGGTAGATTGACGCATATGAGTCTGCATGTCTCAGATGCTGATAGAGGTGTACCGGTGTGGAAAGACAATGGTTTCATATGAGTTCATGTTTTCACATGTACCATTGGTGGAGGGATGAGAACAACAGGATAATGCAGGGATGATGTCAGCAGGGCACTTCTGACTGGCGATGATGATGTCGACATGTAATGGGTATGGTCCAAATACCTAGTAGTACCTTATGCTGTATTACAGGAGAAGGGATCTCCCACATTCATTGTTAAAGTCGCAGAAGTAGAGGTACAGGCTGAGCACATGTGCATGATAGATATCCTGCATCAGTGAATACCTCATAACCTCCATGTATGTTCCCAGCCCACACAGCCTCTGACATGTTCACTGCCACTGAAGTAAGCATAACAGTGAAGTTAGATACAGGGGATTCAGTCATCTATATCTATCTATCTATCTAGACAGATAGATAAATAGATCGATACACACACACGCACACACACACACACACACACACACCTATACATATATATATATATATATATATATATATATATATATATATATATATATAAAACCAATTTAGAGATGAAAGAGTGAACTTTCAATACCAATAACCACACAAGGTTCACTCCGGAGGCCAAATAAGGGTATGAGACCCTGGAAAGTCAGTGATAGCCAAAACAAGATTCCAAAGGAATAGATGAGCCCAGTAGTATAAAAGGTAGTTTAATCAGAGTTAAGTAGTCAGTCAACGGAGGCTGAGGGAATCAAACCTTGCACCACTGGACCACAAGAAACAGCTCATTAACATCTCCTTAATCCTTTAAGCTAACTACCAGACACCTTCTTTTGAATTCTTTTCAATTGTAACTTTAAGTACATCAAATTGATATATTTGTGTATGCCTCATACCACCTTCTCCATTGACTGCTGCATCCCTGATTTGATCATCACTTCCCATTGTAGCCTTGTATCTGATCATGTTGGTTTCTGTGGCCCTGCTACCAGCTCTACCAGTCCACCTTAGGCGTACTTCCCTTATTTCATTCCACAAAACACTTCTCTGTGTATATCTATCTATCTATCTAGATAGATACAGATTCATACACACATACATATGTACATATACTTATGAAGAGAGAGAGAGAGAGTTACAACAATAGATAAGCATGCCAGCGTTACCATCTGTGTGCATGGTTTTGCTCCAGCTATTTGAGAGGCTTGTACTCACTCACTGTTTATAACAGCTGGTCATACTTTACTGTAGCTGTGAGTTGGTCTAACACGATCTTCCCATGGGTCTCTGCTGCTGCTGTGATGAGGAGCTGCTTGTAGCTCACATTGGCCTGGCCACACACATTACTAATAAACCTTGGTGCTCGTTGCACATGCATATTAAACAGCGTTGGTTTGGATATGATTAAATCAGTGGGACTGTGTGATTATAAGCCCAATTTTCTGGCCTTGATCTGAAAATGACAAATGCCATATTCATGAAGATTTCTGAATGAATACTAAATGTTCTGTTTCTGCAAAGAAATGCAATAAATTGCCAAATGTATACAACAGATTTCATGCAGACAAAGATAGCACTAGCACACTTGAAGTTTTGAAAATGAATGCCTGAAAATGTCAACACTGTATCTGTCAGTGTTTAAAGAATTTGCATATGTCATGAAATATTATTTTGCAAAGTAAGATCAGAATTTCCTTCTGAAGCAAAAAGTAATGTATAATTTGGAGCAGATCTATAAACAAAATTTTCACCTGTCACATTATGAAGAGTTATAAAATGTTTATATAGTTTGGGAGAAAAATGTCTAATATTACCTGCACTCACAAAATTAAATGTTGAATCATAGGTTCATAGATGAGTGTTATGTATGCTGCCTTTGCTGGTCATTTTAAGCCTGACCAATTACCCTTTTTGTACTTAACATAACCTATCCCATTTCTTTATGGTTTGACCTTACCTATCCCATGGTCAATAATTGTATATTACCCTTAATGAGAATAACTGTGCTCATACCATAGATAATTTGAGAGGACTCATGCATGGGATAAAGCATTTAGGAGCTGTCTCTGTCCATTAATAGCACAGGGGGCATCCTGGGTAAATTTTCTGTTTCCCACTCACAAATCCAAGTTGCACTTGAACATGTACAGGGATGAACTTTGTTTTATGGGGATGGGGTGTCTGTTCCAGAGCAGCAGTATCCTCTGCAAGATAGGTCTGTCACTCCAAATCCTTCAGTTGATATTGCAGATGAGGTTTATATCCCTAGACCTAGTATTTCTGATGCCATTTGACTTGCTGATGTGCAGTAAATCCACCAGCACTGGGTTGGAAGATACCTTCTATGCTAGACACACATCATCTCTTAACAGTCTATAGGATACTGAGTATAGTGGCAGGGCTTTGAGTTGGTTCCATGCAGGACATATTGTTTAGGACTTGAATCCATTTAGTAAGGTATCTCTGTGGGCTTTTCAGTTGTTGCATGTGTCTGAACAGATACATGCCAAAGGAGACATTATATTCAGTCTTTCTTAATTATATCACATCCTTCGACATTTTCAGAAACTTCACCAACAGCACAATCAGCAATAGCACTAGAGGTGATTCATAGTAAAGATGTCTTCTAGATGCAAAGAAATGTGCTTAAATCTGGAAATGAGCAAACCATACAGAATTCACAGTTAATGATAAAAAAAGTGAATATTATATTTTAAATTTAAGAAAAATATTGAAAACAGACATTTACAGGGTTAAACTCATCAAATTAGCTAAACAGAGTAAAACACAACATTCAAAAGGAGAGAAGAAGGTCTATTACTTTCCTGATAGAAAGACATTATGCTTTGAGAATATTTCCTTTTTTCTACAAGAATTCCTGCTTACTGGACCCTGTACAGCACACTGGACTCCAGCAACAATTGCTTATTGGTTCATTTCTAGCCATCTATCTGTCTATCCATCTGTCTATCTAGCCATCTATCTTTGTGTGAGTGTGAGTGTGCGTGTGCGTGTGCGTGTGTGTGTGTGTGTGTGTGTGTGTGTGTACATACATGTATGCACACACACAGACATCTCTCTCCCTCTCTCTCCCTCTATATATATATGTATATATATATATATATATATATATATATATATGTGTGTGTGTGTGTGTGTGTGTGTGTGTGTGTGTGTGTGTATCTGTGTGTGTGTGTGTAAAAATTTGAATATAAAATTGTCTAAAAGTAGATGGGCTGTAGCATGTATAGTCAAACAGTAACATTTGTCAGTAGTTGCACTGGGAGACTCCCTGTTATTGGCCATCACAAATGAATCTAATATTTTGTGATTTGAAGTAGGTTAGAGTTGTGAGAGGGCTGCAAGGCTATAACAAGAAGTCCATACTCTAGCCAAGGTAATAGTATGTTATGGGATAAAATGTTCTAGAGTAAGCAAGTCAAATATTCATTATATGAGATGCTTTAGAATCTTTCTAATTATTAATTCTGTATGAGCTACGAAGGAAGGATTACAGTACTTCATTATTCCAAAATATTTCTATGATTTAGCCACTGGCAAGAATTTTCCATACTTTAAAACAATTGCTAACTGTACATACAAATTAAGGTCAATTTGTCTAAAAAGATGAGTTAACAGAAGTAATATTCTTTACTATTCTTGTGGAATCTGCAGCCAATATGGTTTTATGCCAAACAACTCTCTTATTTCATTTCATTGTGCTTTAGCCAATGTAATTAGTACAGAAGGACACAATAACTGCACATCTTCCTGTGTGCTTTACCTTGATGACTATTCTTTGCGTTTAGCATTTTACGTAAGTAAGCAGTACCTACTAATCTGGCCGAATATATAAGCATTATTATGCACATAAAATGAAAAACAAAAATAATGCTTTAGACATAGCAAAGCTTTCAAAGCATTCAAAAAGTCTGTATTTTATGTGCTAGAAAAGGGGTAATTTGTAATTTAGAGTAGGGGCTCTACATAGTAATTTAGAATTCTTGGGATACTATTGGCAAGTTTTGTTAGAAGAAAACAAGGATCCAAGATTAAATTATATGATAAATCTTAAATGAGTTTGGATAAACAAATCATTGAAGCATTAACTGAAGTTATAAGTCCCTTTTGAATGTTAATATTCTTTTATTATTAAATAAATTGCCCTTTTTATGTTTCATCATGATCATTTATTTATAAGCTGTTTTAGCAGGAGCTTTTATCAGCTAATCCTATATGTTAAAACCACATTTGTTATAGTTTATTGGTGATGTAATTTGTTTTTGTTTCTATGTAATATAGTGCTTTGTATCTGGAAACCAGTCTGATGAAGTTGTTGGTATTGTAAAGAAAGAACGTTCAGTTTTTTTATTTTTTTTTTAATAAACTTAGTTCATCATTCACAACATTGCACCTTGTGCAATTTTACTTTTGATTTTTGAAAATAATATAAGGGAATAAGAAGGGGCAATGGGAGAAAGAGGATCAATACCCTGATCTAGTTTGCAAGTAAATAGATGGTAAGGTGGAGACATGGCATCCTCTGTATTCGGGAGACAAGGGGGAAGGACAGTATAGCAAAACCACTGGCTTAGAATCCAGACTGTGCTAATCAGTGAGGAGGACAGATAAGAAATGGTGTGAGAATTATGATGAAATAGGGTCTGCTGAAGACAGTGAGGGTTGTCATCAGAATTAATGACTGACTCGTTGCTCAGACTCCAGTGTAAAGAGGGGACAGTATTCATAGTCTCAGTCTTTTCCCAATATCAAGATTGTGATAGCAAAGAAAACAGCACATTTATATAGTAAATGCAGGACAGTACAGCATATAGTGTTGCTATGGAGGCCTGAATTCTCAGATTGGGTCAGTCAGAACAGGATATAAAGATGGCCAAGGTCCATATGAGTGGGGTGGCAGGAATAAGGAAGGAGACTCCATTGTAGACTTCTGTCTGGCAAATGGCATGATGGTGGCTAACACCAGGAATTATGAAGGACAGTCACAACATCACATACAAGAGTTGCTAACATGCAGTTCATTGAGACTTCCTCCTTGTAAGGAAAGCGCATGATGAAGAAGCAGGGACTGTAAAGTCATTTCCAGTGAACCAGACGGCCCACAAAATAAATTACTTGTGGCCACAATCAGCTGCAAACTGTGGTTAGAGAAGGCTTTACATTAACAGATACTGAGCTGAAGTCACGGGAGCTGATTGGAAGGAAAGCACAAGAGTTCAAGGAAATACTCACGAATCCTGAGGGAGAAGAGCAAATAGGTGGAGTCAAGGAAGAAGGAGCATGGCAGTGTCTCAAAACAGCATGTGTGGAGAATATAGAACAGGTATGCAGATGAACCAGGTATGTACATAAGGAACAGAAGGAAAGCTGGTGGCAAATGCAGAAGTCAAAGAAGTTATCAAACTAAAGAAAGAAAGAAGAAATGCAGGAAAAGTGGGAGATAGAAAAGATGGACCAGGCTAAGACGGTATACTGGTTAATTAATATAGAGGTTAAGAGATTAACAGCAATAGTGAAGAACAGGGTATCAGATGCAGTCTACCGCCTTCTGGAAAGTGACTCAGCAGATGGCATAAAGAAACTCTGTCAGTTTGCAAGGTAAAGACAGCAGATAAAGAAGCTAGTTAACAGACAGATGTCAGCAAAGCCCGTTCACCCATCCACAAGACATCAAAGGCAGATGGAAGATATAGTTCCAACAGCTCATGAATGAAGAAAACCCCACAGAAGCCATAGTGTCCCAAGCAAAACTTTGATGAAAGAGAAATAGCCCACCCTAGAAAAAGTATGGATAACACTAAGGAAAATGAACTCGGGCAAGCCAGCAGGCTCAGATGAGATCATAGTAGATATGATTAAGATGTTGGGTGAGTTAGGCAAGAAGGTACTTACAACAATTTGCAAAGAAATGTGTATCCCAGATGACTGGAGAACACCCATTTGAGTACTGGTGTAGAAAAACAAAGGGGATAGCTGCAACTGTGTTCATGATAGGGGTGATGTCTGTCACACTGCATGAAAGTGCTAGAGAGGATGATTTATAAACTGATATGAAGAGCAGTAAAATGTAAGATGGGAGATGGCCAGTTCAAATCAGATCACAATTCAATACAAGTGATATGATGTTTGCAGTGAGACAGACAGCAAAGAGAAATCTACAGATAAACAAAGAGTATAATTGGATATTCCTAGACTATGAGAAAATATATAACAAGGTCTCAAGAAAGTTGATTTGGACAGTCTTTAAATGGTTCATAGGTCCTGAAACATTAGGAGAATTAATATAAGATATGTGCAAGGACCCAGTGACACAAATATGAACAGTGTTTAGACTCACAGATGGATTCCCAGAAGTGAAGGTGCATCAGAGTTCAGCCCTGAGCCTACTACTGTTCATACTGGTAATGAGGTTACAGGCAACATATCAACAAAGCCCCTGTATGCAAATTATGTGGCATTATAGACTCTGAACAGGAATTTCAGCAAATGATAGGAGAATGGAATTCTAACTTGAAGGTACGTAGGATGAAATGGAGTACAGACAAGAATGTTGTCAAGGCAGCAAATGGGGAAAATCAGAGGAAGCCCAGCATTAAGAAAGAAAAAAAATAGTTGAACAGGTTAACTGCTTCAAATATATGGGAGGGATGGTTGAGAAGAAGGGATGTCTGAAAAAGGTCAAAGCTATAGAATGTGTAGTTTAGTTTGTGACAGAAGAATGCCAAAGAAGCTAAAAAGTAAGATGTTCAAAATGGTGTGACCAGTTCTACTGTATGGTACTGATACATGGGCAGTGAAGACAGGCAGATTACAGATGATGGAGATCAAATGCTTGGGATGGGTGGTAGGATGCACACAGTGGGGCAGTCAAAGAAATGATGGCATCAGAACAAAAGCCAAAGTAGCGGCAGTTGCATTAGATTAAGTAGGTAATCTAAGACCAAATTAATAAATTAATGAATGAATGATTTAAAGCAAGACAGTTATGAAAAAAAACCTCCTTTATAAAGAGGGATACTAGCAGGCAGCATCTCCCTGAGCATAGTTGTACAAAAATAGAACATAAATTACACAGATTTACTTTAAATGTGGTCTTATTTAGAATGTTGTTTCTTTAGCATGTATATTAATTTGTGCTAATAAGTAAAAATAAGGATGGTAGCTTATTTAGGTATGTACGTGGCATATCTTTAACATTGGGATTAAAAACAAATGCATTTTAAGCTTAGACTGATTAATGAACACTGTGCATAACATGATTTTGTATTCTTGACTACACAGAAATTTGAAAAATATTTTTATTACAAGCAGTTGAAATTGTCTGGCAGGTAGTGCAGAGGATTAAGGTTATGAGCTTTTAATAAGATGCTGTTGTCCTTGATTTGATACTCTTAGCCTCATTAACTAAATGCTCCTGCACTGAGCCTGGAAAAGATGCACATGGATCAGTGCTCTTCCTTGGTTTGCAAACATACATGCATGACACTTAAGGATTGTAAACCTTTGTGTTACGTACAGTAAGGACTTTTTTCACATTTTTATCAATTATTTGTTAACTTGGTATGGCACCAGACACAAGTAGAGGGCCAAAGAGCATGATTTAAGAACTTGCATGCTGGCTTATAAATGAATCATGGTGATTACACTAACACTCCAGTATTACAAATTAGAAATTATGAATTGTACACT
This sequence comes from Protopterus annectens, assembly GCF_019279795.1. Lineage (NCBI taxonomy): Eukaryota > Metazoa > Chordata > Ceratodontiformes > Protopteridae > Protopterus > Protopterus annectens. The sequence goes on from NC_056725.1 coordinate 1,419,145,641, forward strand.
CTTCAAGCTATTGTATGTCCATATGAGTGTGTGTGTGTGTGTGTGTGTGTGTGTGTGTGTGTGTGTGTGTGTGTGTGTGTGTGTGTGTGTGTGTGTGTGTGTGTGTGTGTGCGTGCGTGTGTGTGTGTGTGTGTGTGTGTGTGTGTGTGTGTGTGTGTGTGTGTATGTGTGTATAGACATGAGTCAGCATGTGTCTGTAAGTGTGTGTGTGTGTGTGTGTGTGTGTGTGTGTGTGTGTGTGTGTGTGTGTGTGTGTGCGCGTGTGCATGTGCGCACGTGCGCTCACGCAAGTATACATATGTTAGCATGCGTCTTTGTAGACTGCAAAACAACTTTTAGGCACAAGACAAGATGAGCTGAAATGATGGCATCAGAACAAAAGCCAAAGTAGCGCCAGTTGCATTCGATTAAGTAGGTAATCTAAGACCAAATGAATAAATGAATGAATGAATGATTTAAAGCAAGACAGTTATGAAAAAAACTGCAAAGTCCAACAAGGTTTAATAGCTGAGTAAAACAAGCTTACAGCAATCAGTAGTCCGGTGCACACTTCGGTAACTGCCAAGCAATAAAAAGTTAAAAATGATCTGGCTGCACAGAATCCAAGTCCAGTGTGAGTGCATTTCTGCAAACTACAAAACGGAGCCATGACAGCTCCAAATAAAGTATGTATATTATGTTGAAAGCATGTCAATGGCCAAATATATGGCCATTGGCATGGAAAACAGTTGACAAAATAAAAAAAAAATAAGTTTTATTTTTTTTAACTGATTTCAGCTGTTTAAGCATAGGGCAGTGGTGCTCAAATGGGATCGGGCCGAAAATAAAAAAAAACTAAAATAAGCATTGTATCCAAAATCACTATTTTTCCATTATACTCAATGGCAGGCAGAAAACAACATGGCCAGTGAATAGTGGTTGCTAAGGGGGAAGTCTCAGTGTGGGACTTGTAACTATGCATTAGCAGGCAATCCTATGCAAATGAGGGGAATGATACTGAATCCCAGATTCTCCCTCATGGCTAGCCTGCACCCAACTGTGTCAGTGTAGGAAGAGCATGGTGCAAGCCTAAGAGCTAGCTGACATAATACAGGGGTGTATCAGGCATACTGTAAGCCTATTGGAGCCCTGTGGCTTGGGTTTGCCCTGAGCTTAGCTGAGCTAAGCAAGGGGGTATGCCTGAGGCTGCCTAGCACTCTTTACATTGTCTATGCAGGTGTGTGTGCAGCGCACTGGGTGTTAAAGGGAAAAAAAAGTAAAGCATCTGAGCACTGTGTGCAGCATGCCCCGAGCTTAAACAGGAAGGCAATGGGAAGGGAAAACACCACTAGGAAGGTAATCATGGAGAAGTAGCATAGCTGGCAGGTGAAATGTATCAGAATCAGCCAATTACTGAGGCAGCAGACCAGACCAGCCCAGCACACCACTATAAACTATGCAAACACCTTTCCCTCTGGTTTTTCAAACATACTGTACACCACCAGTGTACACAAGCAGGGAAATTTTACCCAACATAAGCAACAAAATGATAGGGGCTGCAGCAGCTATCATAAATCAACATGTGGAAGAGGCTATGGGTGGTGAAGATGAGAATGTTGATGACCAACCACAGTGAGGAGAAGGAGAAGAGTGTACAGACCCAGGGTAACCGACCAGGGAATACATGAGCTGGAGATAGTGGAGTGCTATAGGGAGGACAGGGACCTCCTACAGCAAATTGTTGAGCTGTGCCGGCCACGCCTCAGACACAGAACCAACAGAGGGGAACCCATCCCAGTGGATACCAAGGTATGTGTAGGCCTAAGAATACTAGCCACAGGTACCTTCCAAACGCCAACTGGGGATATCATGGGGATCTCACAGGCATCAGCATCCAGGGTACTCCATCAGTTCCTGGATGCTATGTCAGCACATGCTGGTGAACACATATATTTCCACAACACCCATGAGGCATTGGACAGCAATATGCATCTCTTCCACCAAATAGCAGACTACCCTGAGGTAGTGGGTGCTATAGACTGGACGCATATATGCATCAAAGCACCACCAAGTGGGCAGGGTAGGGTCTACATCAACCGTAGCAGCTTCTCCTCCATCAACTACCAGGCCGTGTGCAGTGCCCAGGGCATTATAATGAATGTGTGTGCTGGCTGCCCTGGAAGCTATCATGACTCCCACATCTGGCATCTGATGCAGTTGCACCAGGGATTTGCAAATGGGGACATCCCTTATGGTCACCTAGTGGGGGATACTGGTTACACACTGGAGCCGTGGCTGATGACACCCATCAGAAATGCACACACACCCTAACAAGAACTCCATAATGAGGCATACGCACAGACCAGAATCATAATAGAGCATGTGTTTGGGATGCTCAAGTCACAGGTCCGGTGTCTGGACACATCTAGTGGAGCCTTGTAGTACTCACCAGCTACATCTACCCAAATTGTCATTGTATGTGCCATGCTGCACAATATGATCCTGTGGAAACAGCTGCAGCAGGAACAGCATGGGGCAGGGCCACACAGCCCCCCACCATTGCCAAGGCCTGCACAGGCACAGAGTGACTCGGAGGAGGAACAACCTGAGCCTGCCCTAGTAGGCAGAAGGAGGCATGCCCAGTATGCCCAGGCCTTGGCAAAGAGGCAACACATAGCACATACACTGACACGGTAGGGACTCAGGGAATGACACCTCTCTCTGACTCACACATACAGTAAAAGGGATGCCAAACATGACATTATCTGTGCTTAACCATGTATAGGGAGTGTATTATCTGCATCCAATGTAGTCAGCCCTCCAGCATCATCCTCAATACTGACACAGCCACAAGGTAAGTCACTCTTGCTATCAATTGCCGAATGGAGTAGTATGTGTTGTTACTTGTATCTATGGTATGGATGTGAACATACAAGGGAATCGGGTGGCTGAATGGGATGCCAGTAGATAGTAGACACCTATAGTGGCAGCATGAGATCTGTAACAAATACTGGTGTCACCACAGTAGCCAGTACTAGACAAGGTGACAGAACACACTGCAGGAAATGTACTGGGCCACATGTGTGTCCATAGGACACACACATGCCAGTCAGGGAGGCTCACATACCCAACAACAGTCTCAGCCATCAGGACAGGCATAGACAAACACAAACAAAGACTGTGCTAAGGCCTCTGATTGATGGCTATGGAGAACATCCCACCCAGACATACACAGACAGACTACAACAGGTCAGGCATTGGGATGTTAGTTCTGAAGGGTAAGAAGTCAGAAACTGTAATGTAGGTCAATCAAATATGCCTCTAGTCAGTATGATAGGTTAGAATGCAGAATGAAATGGAGTACCGGAAATACAAGTACAGTCATAGCAAATGTGTACAAGTGTCAGGTGTGTCTCCCCCAATCCTATATAGAAATGTAGTAACAGTCAGGTGTGCCCCCCCAATCCCATGTAGAAATGTCATAACAGTCAGGTGTGCCCCCCATCCTATGTAGAAATGTAGTAACAGTCAGGTGTGCCCCCCCACCCAATCCTATGTAGAAATGTAGTAACATGTATGTGTAGGTATAATAACAGTGGACCACAGATTACCTGAGCTGGCCAAGGTAGCAGAATAGATTGTAGCATGTGTACAATATGCAGGTCTGTGTGTGTTAGGTTGGTGTGTGTCACATATTGTGTGAGAGCGGTCAGTATGTATACATGGTGAGGTTTTTCCTGGTGGCAATTGCCCAGTACTGCCGATGACAGGGCCAAGTTCTCACAACTGCAGTGCCAAACATAATTCTTCCCAGGAAAACACATTCCAGCACTAAGCCATAATAAATGTTTGGAAGTGATATCTGTCACCATCTGAAAGTGGGACATGTCATGAATGTCAGCCCAGACATACAAGCAGTACACAGGGGGAAGTACCCCAGACAGAGAGTGTATAACATGTAGCTGTAAAATGGACACACCCTTGGAATTGTACATACAGATTTGCAGCACATTATTTGGGCTTGTAGTAGGGAATACTGATGTTGTCTGGCCAAACACCGGCAGACCACACAGGTCAGAAGAATGAAGTATTGAGAAACAGCTGGTGTCCTTGCACAAGCCAGCATAAGTGAAATGCCCCATGCATATCTGTGAGTCAGATGCAAGTAGTGTCCATAGCACACATGCACGCAGATCACCCCACCACCACCCACAGGTACATCTCCAGTCTTATCCCTGCAGTTGGGAATGGGTACAGTATGACCCCTCCACCTCTTTGTGGCAATAGCGAAAGAATGTAGCATGTAGAACAAGTGTCTCATGCAGGTGTGTCCCTAGTTGTAAGCAGCACCCTGCCAGCATCTGCACCTCTGGATCAATAATGACAGAAAGTATTGGCATGAACACCTTGCACACCTACCCTGTCACCCCAGGGGAATATAGTGTTTTGCAGTCTGGGACTGTAAGAGTGACAAAATGCAATGGCCTGCTACAGCTGGCCTGCATCACTACCAAATGGCCTACAGTCCTCTGCCAAAGGCCTGTGTCTCACCCATACTGCCAATGTATGTAATGTTACAGACTCACAAATAACAACATAACACAGTCCACAGAACGCAATGCAAGGCCATATGGACAAATTACAGTAACATGTCTACCATGTCATACTGCATGAACTGTGGACCAACACCAAATTACTGCTGGGATGAGGTGATAACTATAGGGAGCATATCAGATAATGCTTGCATAATGTATGGAAGAGGATAGAATAATAGAGGGGGGGGCATGGGCGCCATGAAGTGTGTGAACTCTGAGACTCAGCCGTGTGCACATACTATCCCTGGTTGCAAACACAAGAATGGGTGGCTACAAACCTGCTCGTAAACCACAATGTGAAGGGGTAATGTCCAGAATTATGATCCCTGCTTCTGGGTAACCTGTGTGAATCTGTACAGCTGTGAGGTATGGTCACAGCAGGATATGGCCATACTGTCATGTGGATGGATGTAGAAGCATGGGATCTTCTGCCACCACTGCACCAAGGTGCTGAACCATTTACACAGACCCAGCAGCAAGTGTCTGCAGCTTCCCCTCCAGAATGGTATGATTATGCAAGAATATGTAGGCTACTAACCACAATACTGGACACAGCTGCATTCACCCTGTGTTCCCCAGGACATCACTGCAAGCAAATATGTATACTTGGCAGTACTTGATGACATAAAATATCACAGTGTAAAACAGTACATATGTCTGAATATTTCTGCTAACACCAGGACCATGTAGCAGAAGCAGCACAGACACAATTACCTACAGTAACCCACTATCCTTTGCCCATTTTGATCCCATATTGTCAACCGATCTACAGATATCCTGCAGAAACAGTTTGCTAGCTGTAGGTGTAGAACACAAAAGCCTGCACTGGAGTACAATCTACCTGGAATGGATTCACACATTCAGTACAGAAGGTCATACTGGGCATGCTCCCACACTTAAGAGAAATAAAGGCCATGTCTGGCAACAACAGTGGACCATACATATCTGACAGTCGCAGATGTTAGTGCATACACTCCTCAGTACACACCATTTATGCTTTGCACACACATTGGCTAGGAATACACACATATATCCAAGGACAACACACTATAATAGGCCAAAATTACACATACAAAGATGTGTAGAAGAGAGCAACATTGACAAAGAGCCTCCCATCATAAGGCCTGTCCCACCCAGCACACATCCAATTGGCTAAAACCATATGATGTGCAAATGTCGAGCATGTAGATATTTTACTCTGGTTTCCCTCAGCACTATAGTGTCTGTGGTGCTTGTGCAAACTGTATAACATGACTGTACAAGTCAGTAGTCATCTAGCAGTTGCATACACATACCTGTGGAATATAAACATGTGTGTACCTGAGTGTTGTGTGTCTCCCTCTAGATGAATGGGTTATGGCCCATGCACACACACTGCACTCCCCATTGCCCTACTATGGCAAGCCTGCTGATATCTTCATCTTGAAATACACCTTTGGGGACACAATAGCCCAGTAATCTCCATGGCACATCCTATAACTGTGTAATGCTGTAGTGTGATGAACTAGTTAGGTAAGAGTTCTAATCCTAGATCTGGCAAGTGTGTGTGTGTTTATCTGTGTAGGGATTAATGCTTTTTAGGCGAGTCACACTCACTACAATTTCAAATGCCCTGCTTTGGCAGGGATGCTGATGTCATTGACTTTGAAATACACCTTTGGGAAGCAAGTAGCCCAATAATCTCTGTGTCATGTCCTATAACTGCATAATGCTGTAGTGTGATAAACTAGTTAGGTGGGAGTTCTATTCCCAGATGTGGATGTTTGTGTGTTTGTCTGTGTAGGGAGCAATGCTTTTGAGGCTATTCACAGTCACTACAAGCTCATTTGCCCTTCAATGGCAAGCCTGCTGATGTCATTCACTTTGAAATACACCTTTGGGGAAAGAGTAGCCCAGTAATCTCTGTGGTGTGTCCTATGACTGTGTAATGCTATAGTGTGATATATTAATTTGGTAGGCATTATATTCCCAGACATGGCAACTGTGAAATTCTGTGTGTAGGGATCAATGTTTTTTTTTTTGGCCATTCACAGTCACTACGCACACCTAAAAATGGAGAACATCTATAACTGTGCAGCAACAGAGACCTGATCCAAGCCTCCATAGAGCACCCCTGCAATACCAGGTACAGCTCTCACCACACCTGTTGGCCTCCAAACCAGGACCAAAACAATAAAGGTGGAGAAGTGTCCGTATTCACCAAGGATATTCATACCACCAGGCTACTTGCCCAACAGAATGTGTCTGAAATACCCCCAGTGCAACTAACAGTAGGTTAGACTGCAGTTCAAATTGTATAGCTTGCTACAGATCCCCCACCATGCCCCATGATACCCACTACAGCTTTTGAAACATACTGTGAAATATTATGATACAAGCAAACACCCTAATACTGGGTGACTTACACTACCCTGCCATTAACTGGGAAAACTACTTGTGACTACTTGTGTACCAACACGTGCCCAACTGTATTTGGAAGTCATAATTCCCAATGCCCTGGATCAAGTAACCCATAGTCCCAACAGCAGCTCAAATATCCTAGACCTGGTCATTACCAACATGGGAAATCAATGCTCCAAACCTATGGGCACCACATCGGTGGACAGATCTTCCCATGAGCTAATCATCCTTAACATCAACATCCCTCCCCCACACCCCAGTAAGGTTACCTCCATAACACACATCTCCAAAGCCAATGTCATGCTACACATGTCAGACTTGACTAACGTCATGACACCCAAGCAAATGGGAACTAAAAGGACAACTGCTGAATCATACATGAAAGCACTGTACAAGTGCATCCACTCATGCCTGAATTGTGCCATCCAATATTGAACCAAAATGCTCCCAACCAGGAAAAAGAAGCCAATGTGGTGGCCCCCTGCCATAAACATACTGTACAACAAAAGGAGGGAACTGTTGCAGAAACGGGAGAATTTCCAGAATGCAAAATACTCCCTTACCAGCTACAGTAAGAGGCAGAGATCCCTCATAACATCCACCAAAGCTAGTTATAAACATAATATAGCCAAGGATGTCTAAGACAACTGCAAGCCATTCCATAGATATGTAAGAAATCTAAATGGCAATGCTCAATGTTCAGAACTGCTGTGAGCTACAACAGGATGGTATTAAATCTACTGCTCCCACAGATATTGCCAATATCCTGGCAGATCAATTCAGTGCCAACTGCACCCCCTTCCCAACCCCCAAAGGGCCCATCTCAACACAGATTGCCATATTCCAGTAATAACGGCCACATAGGTAAAAAACAAACTCTACAGAGCTATGACAACAGCAGCCATAGGACCAGTCAACATCCCAGGCTGCGTACTACATGAGCTACATACTGAACTGGCACCTCACCTACGTGTGACCATAGTCACACCTCAAGCTTCATGCCCACTGTGTGGTGCACAGCTACAGTTATCACAGTCCACAAGGGGGGATCCACCTTGGATCCTGGAAACTACAGCCCCAGCAGTATGACGTGCCTGATCTACAAGGCCATGGAATGAATTATCATGGAAATTAAAACAAAGGTATTGGCAACCTGCAAACACTGGACCCTAACCCAGTTGGGTTTGTGAAGGGCCGATCATGTCACCTCAACCTGAATGACAACTGTGAATCCATCTACAGAGCTGTGAACGTGGGTAAGGTGGATCACACAGCCTATCCGGACCTTGCCAAGCCCTTCAACACCATCCCCCAGTCTGGAATCATAGATAAATGTATCACGCTGGCCATTAATCCCTATGTCACCTGATGGACAGCCAACTGCTGCACTGACAGAACCCATACTGTAAATGTAGGTGACATCAACCCGAGCCCCAGACAAGTAACAGTTGGAGTACCTTAGGGTTCAGTCCTGACACCGCCCTTGTTTGGCATCTACTGCTCTGAAGTACAGTCCAACAGTAAGGGATGCCAGCAAACAAAGGTCGCAGATGACTGCACACTGGGAGCCAATATTGAATTCCCACATGATGTGGATATTCTACAGAAGGGCCTTACAGAAAGACATGCTTGGTGCCTGAACCATGGCCTCAAGATCACTGCCAAGAAATATATAATTATCCCCATTCGGAAGGGTCTGTGAAGTACCACATAGGTGGCAGTACACTAAACACCTAAAGTGTGATAACAGACTTAGAGATGCAGGTGGGCAGTGGTCTCACCTTTGATAACCACATCACCACAACAGTCAGGAAACCACCAGTGTGGCACACCTCCCACTAAGGGCTTTACATCCAGGAAAAGAAGGCCATTGTCCCACTGTAGTCATCTCTCAGAACACCCAGTACAGACTATAATAGCCTGTTACGTATGTACCTCACAAGACATCTGCAACAAGTAGATAGGCTGCAGACATACCTCACAAATGACCACAGACCTAAACCAGATGCCCTATGCTGACCGTCTGAAAATCATCCAGCTATACTCTTTCACGTACGGTGTTCTCAGAGGCAATCTCTGCTTAACATACGATGCCATGTCAAACCCACAGCTGTTGGACATGCTACACTTATTCCAAACCCTCACAGACACATGCTCCAGGGATCCAAATCCTGTCATCACAATGAACAATACTTGCAGGAGGAATGTGTTCCTGACCCAGAGGCTCCCCAGACTCTGGAATAGACTTCCCATACATGTCAAGCAGAAGAGGAACCTGGACGGTTGGGTGAGAGATAAGAAATTTACCCCAGAGATCATGTCAGCTGCCCTGCTAGACAGGGGTGCAGGGAAGTAAATATTGTGGGAAGTCATAGCCAGGAAGTTGCCATGTCTAGGCATGTATAGGCCCTAGGGCCAATAGCCTAGTATCGATGTATGACCCTATGAGCATATGAACTACACTGTCTATTGCCAAACCTTGGCAAGGTTGCTGATGTCATTCACTTTGAAATACACCTTTAGGGAAGGAGTAGCCCAGTAACCTCCATGGCTTGTCCTATAACTGTGTAATGCTGTAGTGTGATATACTAGTTAGGTAGGAATTCTATTCCCAGACTTGGCAAGTGTGGATGTTTATGTGTGTGTTTGCCTGTATAGGGAGCAATGCTTTTGAGGCCATTCACAGTCACTACAACCTCCATTGCCCTTCTTTAGCAAGCTTGCTGATGTCATTCACTTTGAAATACACCTTTGGGAAAATCATAGCCCTGTAATCTCCATGGTGCATACTATAACTGGGTAATGCTGTAGTGTGATATATGAGTTAAGTAGGAGATCTGTTCTCAGACATCACTACAACCTCCATTGCCCTTCTTTGGCAAGCCTGCTGATGTCATTCACTTTGAAATGCACCTTTGGGGGAAGAATAGCCCAGTAATCTCTGTGGCGTGTCCTATAACTGCATAACGCTGTAATGTGATATACTAGTTAGGTAGGAGTTCTGTTACCAGACATGGCAAGTGTGGATGTTTGTGTGTTTGTCTGTGTAGTGAGCAATGATTGTGAGGCCATTCACATTCACTACAACCTTCTTTGGAAAGCCTGCTGATGTCATTCACTTTGAAATACACATTTCAGGAAGAAGTAGCCCAGTAATCTCTGTGGCACATGCTATAACTGCATAATGCTGTAGTGTGATATACTAGTTAGGTAGGAGTTCCAGTCCCAGACATGGCAACTGTGAGACTTGGTGTGTGTCTGTGTGTGTGTTTGTCATCCGTATCCTGTGTGGAGGTGGCTGTGACTGTATAACTACTGGACTCATTGTGTAGTGGGTTTTGCAAATTTCTTATATGGTGGGCCTATTATATGTCACAATGTCCACCTTACAAGAATAACAGATGTCAAACAGCAGAGAGGCTGGGGTAGACAATCCATTCCCCTACATGTGACATCAAGACCTGGCGAACAATTTAGGCAACCCATGTATTACCCAGAGAACACTCTCAACCCATGTCTCATACACAAAGCCAGCTAGGCAACAACCACTATGTTTGTAGTTCCCTGAATATTGCCCACAGATAGTAACCATGGTGTGATTGCAGTGGACTACAGAGGGCATGGCACCATGTTCCATCCCTACAATAAGCACATAATTGCATACAGTCCTCCTTCACTATGTTCCCCACTGGATGTCTGCAACAACTGTAGTGCCAGCAAATGTAACCCACAAAGGACATACCATGCCTTATGCACATGACCTGTATGGACAAATGCCACTGACACCAGGGAATACCTGTATCATGCTGTCAATGTAGGTGCAGGGTTAACCTGGTGTTCATTGCCAGTCCTCACCACATGAGGCCAGGAATGACACATCTAATTACAACAGTTTGTCAATATAACATGCCCCAGACACCCCAGGTACACTTCCACATGTCACAGAACATGCATGTGAGATGTGTGCACATCCCAGACACCGTCCATGTCATGGACTATAGAACACATACTTGGCAAGCATTGCACAGCACTGGCCAGCCACAATAGTAACCCAGATGACTGTATGGTGAATATAATACCCACCTGTGTGGGCCAATCCAGACACTACACCCCTGAGCCATACTGCAGACCATTTTCCTGTGGCCTGATGCCAAGGTATACTCTTTACCTAGCCTTGTACAGCCTTCTGGCACAGTCAACCACTACACACCTGTGAAGCAATACACTCATGCATGTCAGTACTGGCAACCTGTGCCTGTGTCTGTGTGTATGGAGTATAATGCTTTGGACACCATTCACACTCACTACACCTTCTATTGGCCTACTGAAGCCCATATATCATCCTGATAACCACTGCGGTGCATGTGATACCTGCGTATTACTGGACTGTGGCAAACTAGCTAGTTAGGAAGTCTAATTCTGACCCTGCCAACTGTGATAATGTGTGTGAGTCCCTGAGGGAGTGTGGATGTGTCAACCTTGACACCTGTTCATATGGACAGGCACAAGTACTGCACCTACCTTATCCCTCCTTTATCACTGTTGCAGATGTCACTCACCATCGAATATACCTTTGGACAGCTAGCTCCCTAACAAGTAATCTCTGGCACATGCAATAACTGCATAGACATGTGATAGCAATACATAGTCAGGCAGGGGTTTGAAACCCCATACTGGTAAGTGTGTGACGCAAACATGCTTATTTTTTACTCTCCCACCCGCTCCCTGTCTTACTTTGTCTCTGTCTGTCTCTCTCACTCCCTCTCTGGTGGATGTGAAGGAGAACACCTGCTTTGCTTAGGCAGCAGCTTGTGTTTTGGAAGTGATGCTCATGATCAGCTGATGGTCTCTGCATGAATTGCAGCCCCCCATTAGCTGATTGCACGTGAAACAGCTGTGGCAACATCCAATTTCAACTGAATTCAATCCAATTGCATGGAAACATACTCCTATAACTAGGAACATCATGTGGGTGTTGGCCCTTTTCATTCACTGTGAGCAGGACCTCATATCGGTGTTTGACAAACAGCATCACAGATAGTAGTGGGATATACCTCTAACAACATACACTATGGAGACAGGCCAACAAACAGGAGGGGGATGTTCCAGACATGACTACAGTATGTAAGTGTTGCTCTTCTGCACTTGGAGTAATGTTGGTTTAACACGGTTTGCATGGATATGGCCGGTCTACATGATTTAATACCTGTCATGACAGTGTTATATGTTTGAGGAAACTCCCACCTGTAGGGTTATCTGCAGACTGGCCAGTGTTTAGAGTCTTATGTTTCTTGTGTTACTCATAGATCACCTATCTTAGAACTGCAGAAGCATAGTCTGAGGATTTCAGTCAGTACATGGTGACAGCCATGAGAATTACTGACTTCATATCCCTTGTAGGACATATGTCACAACAAACCGTGTTACAGCAGTAAATGCATGAGGACATCACAGCAACATGCCAATATTGGCCCAGTGTTTGTGGCTCCGGCCACAAGTCTGTCAACCTTTGTACATATGTCACGCAGTAAGAGGTGCATATGTTCTGTACACCATTATTTATTGACATCATACCTGATAACAAGCCAGTCATATATCAGACTGCTAGACATGTTATGTATAGTAGGGGTTATTTCTGAGGACATAACCTGGGCATTCTGTGGTTCTGTGTACAGTAGTGAGGTCTGTGTACTTATGGTGATTGTCGACAATATGTGTATTGTGAATATGTACCTTGGCCAGTGTACAGACTGTGGTAGATGTCATTGCTCTTGGTCCTGTTCTATCTGATGTTACATGCTGCTCCAGTGTAGGGTACCCTATCAGCTCACACGTTTGTAGGGCCAAACACACACATATCTCATACCACAGACAGGCATTGGACCACACTGTTTCATGACCCAGTATACGTAGGATTAGTGTGTGAGTGGCACATATGAGGATGGTGTTGATCAATCAGTCCACATATGTAATATTAAGCTTGCGTACCATATGTGGCTGTGGCTGTGTTCACATTGGTTGTGTGTATGCACTTTCACACTGGTGTCTTTTACTCTGTGCTGTGACATGTCTGTAGAGCCTGCTATATTTGTAGGTACATGTGTATTTCCCAGTTTACTATTAAAATTTCGAATGGCACTCCGTCGACTGTGCTATAGTCGGCAACGGATGTTCGAAAACGTCGAATGTCGAAGCAAAAAAATCAGTCTAGGAACGGTTTTAACATGGGTCGAGGTAGGTGTTCAGTATTATTCTGAACTACAAACATCTCCCCTACCTCGACCCATGTTAAAACCCATTCCTAGATTGTTTTTTTGACTTCGCAATTATCATTTTCGAACTTCCATGTTTGACTATAGTACAGTCGACGGAGTGCCATTCGAAATTTTAATAGTAAACCTATTTCCCATATACAAAATGTAGACCAGTGTTGTGGCAGTCTGCCTGTAGTTTGCACAGTGCTTTGTTGCATGCCTAGCAGCTTAGTGTAATTATCCAGTGTGATGTTATGTCCAGATATTTGAAAGAAATACTGGTGTTGAGCCACCATAACTGTTGTGTATTTCTGACAAAGCAGTGGGATGCTGTACAGATGTATGTCACTAACTACTTGGTAGTATGTGGTCATGTGACCTCTGCACAACCAGTTATTATGTGTCAGGACAGACAGGAATGCATGAATGCATAAACTGTGTGGGCATATGCAGTCCAATATTTACGTGATGTACCCATTTACATGGCAGTTAACATCCATATTGTCAGGCTTGGTCCACATGTCTCACACTAAGGGGATCTGTGTATACCTCTGGACTGACCAGAGAGCACCAGACTGTCCACATACATTGGTCATATCTCTGCTGTAGTCCTCAGGATCATTACTGTGTTATCAGTGGTACTATACTATGATGTCCTTAGGATGTCTGTCAATAACCGATGGCGTACATGTCAATGGCAGATGTGACCTCCCACACACAACATGTCTGTTAAGATAACCCCTGTTACAGTAGCAACAGTCTACATATATACCTGCAATACACATATGACATCCCTTTGCAGCAAGAGGTTGAGACTATTGGTGCTGAGGTAGGACTCCACTCCATGTTCTGGACATATGGTAAACACACACACATATATATATATATATATATATATATATATCTACAAAATATATATATATATATATATATATATATATATATATATATATATATCTACAAAAATATATATCGACATAAATAGATTATATCTGTACATATATGCTGTACACACACACATATATATATATATATATATATATATATATATATATATATATATATACAGAGAGATCTATAAATGGCCATATATATGATGCACTATAGAGATGTGTATAAATACATATATATATATATATATATATATATATATATATATATATATGAATATATATGTATATGTACATGTAGACATATATCTACATATGTATATGTATATATCCATATCCTTGTCATGTATAAACATTACTGTTGTGTATACCTTCCCAGATGTATCACACCGTGTGTATCTGATATGTGTATATTTAGATATAACAACATATGTGATGCAACAGTAATATCACTAATATGTACTATACAACTGTAGAAGTCACAGGAATTGTTCAATACTATTGAATACGTCTGCTGACAGATGTATTGGAAAAACAATTGTGTTCACAGCTGTCATGGTGTAGTGGTTAACTGCTGTGACTATAGTGTACAGGGTCCTTGGTTCAAGAATTGCAAGGGCTATTTATTGTGTTGCTGGGCAGAACAAGGGCTGTTGGATACAGAGCGGTTAAGGCAGCTTTAAAGTGCATTTGCACGGGTTTGCGCAAAGCTAATCATTGCTAACGTATGGTTAAACATATGGGCACTAACACTGTGTAGGCTTTGCTTACCAGTGCGCAAATATGCTTAACTGTTATATTGCAGCAATGCTGACACCTGCTAAGCATGGCTCAGCCCTGGTAACCTGTGCTCACATCCCAGTCTGATAACACAGCAGGATAATTACATCTTTAATAAGTGTATGTAATGCCATGTACATAACATGCATCTATGTGCTGTCAGTACAATAGCAAGGGGTGTGGGTTTCCTGTCTGAGACAATTGAGTATATATGACCTGTACAACATTCTTATCCATGTGAATGTGTTACATACAAGGGTAGTGTCCCAGGTTATGTACAGTCACACTGACATGTAGTGTATCATGAAATTATTACTGTTGACAGGGGTCTATATTACAAGACTGAAGATGCTTTGTTGAACATAAAAGGCAGAAAATGGAAACTATCGAAGCTGCTGTTAAGCAAATTCTTTCCCAGGGAAAGAATTTGCTTGGCAGCTTTGATACTTTGCCGATTTTGGCACTGTAGTGCGGTCTCAGAGTTGGTATATTTAAGTAGAGGGGTGTGGAGGGTGAAGCCCCCCCTCTTAATGTAATGTTAGAAATTGTTTTTTTTTTTGTTGGAACAGCAATTTTTTTACAAGGAAAAAAAAATCACTGTTCTGACACTTTGACATTCTAAGCTTTGGCTTACATAGGGTCAATTAATCACTGTTTGCTTTTTTAAGCATTCGGTGATCTAATATAGACCCGTTGACAGTGCTTTCCCATTCAAGAGTAGATTGCTAATTGTAGAACTGACAACAAACACCCCTGCATGAATAGATAGACTCTGAGTCCTCACGTTTATGTTCGTGGTGTGTGAGCTGTGTCATATTATGTATTTCCTACTGGATAATGATTTGACATGTGGAAATTAACTGCAGACTACTGTCTGTATAGCACATGTCAGTGAGGGCAGCCAACATATAGCAATGGCATACCTATCGGTGTCAGACGTCTATCTGTCAACACATTCATCCTACTGCATAGCTAGTTGATGAGCTGATGTCTGTCAGTCCTTGTCCAGATGTGAGTATGTCAGGTATGCAGCTTAGATACGTACAGGCAACTATGCTTGACTGCCACTGACATGTCTGCCCAGCTGTGTTATAACTGGCATAGATAGGATGCAACACCCTGTACGCACCACATGCCACAGATACCTCCAGTACACTACCACAGTCAACAGAACATGCTTGGGTACAGGTCTCCAAGACAGACACTAACCATGTTATGTAATACATGTTGCATACATGTCAACTGGAGCACCTCACCGGCTATTTGTAGGAGGCACCCAGACGATTGGCTGATGCATGTCACTTTCAGCCTGAGGGTCACCACTGTGGTGTCTATAGATAGACTGCCTGCTGGCACATGGTAGGTGGCATGATACCACTGTACATGCATCCCCTGCACTTCCCATCTCTCCATGGACAATAGCCAGGTACACACCTATGAACATCTGCAGCGATACAGCCCAGTACTGACAAATGTGTACATGTGCATTACTGAGGATATCAGTGAGAGTGTGTGTGTGTGTGTGTGTGTGTGTGTGTGTGTGTGTGTGTGTGTGTTAGTACACCTGTAGTTGGGAGTACTCTGAGGCCCTTCACACCCACCACAACACCCATTGCTATAGTTAGATGTGGCTGCTGCTGTACAGAACATTACATGTACCTTGTTATGCTCCTCTCCCTAAGGGCTACCTGAGCCTTGCAGTACCAGCACAACACTGTTGTACAATGGGTTGATAGGCATGGGATACCCACTGAGTTCTGGCAAGTGTATGTGTGCATGTGTGTGTATATATATATATATATATATATATATATATATATATATATATATATATAGATATATATGTGTGTGTGTGTGTGTGTGTGTATAGGGTACAGCATTCTGAGGTCACATACTCCTATTACAATATGCATTGCCACACAGTATTACAGATAGTGATGTTGCTGCCCATAGGAGAGGCATGACAATGCATCACCCTACTATGCCTGTGGCATGTGCATTAGATGCATATCCCTGTAGTAGCACTCTTGGGATGGACAAGGGGTTGTATTGCAGTCCTGGTCAATGTGTGATGGTGGGTACGTCAGAGTGTCATTATGGGTTCCAGTGTGTACAATATCCACAGTGGGGTGTGGGTATACTGTCATTATACCATGGTACCCCTGGTACATGTCCCATGTACCACCGTATGGTGCCCATTGTCACCATCAACCATACAGGTAACTGATAACACTATCCAGCCTAGTTATGCATGTGCTGTGTGCAGCCTACCTATAACACATTGGACACACTGACAAATTAGTTAGCACTGATAGGCCCAGGCCTCTCGGATGTGTGTCTGCCTGTTATGTGTTTGTTAATGTGTATATAATGGTATGCCACACTATGTATTGTCCATATACAACCATTACATCCCCATTACCATAATGTACATGCCTGGGGATGTTTTGCATGTAACATGTAACCTGGAACACACCTCATCCTAAACGCTGTGTGGTATGTGCAATTAAAGCCACAAACATCAGCAGCACTACATACCTAGGTAGGGGTCTAGTCCCAGTGTTGCCAAGTAAGAGTGTGCATGTATGTGGAGGGATCTACTTTAGGTTGCTGAATATAAATGTCCCAGGGGGTCATCTGTCCATGTGGCACAGGCAGTAACTGTTATACAGACCTGTGACATGTGTTCAGCTGTACCCAGTGCCATACCCCTTGTGAGATATGACAGCAGACCATCCTCCTGCTGACACATGTACACTTACAACACAAATGGATAACATTATGGAGACCGCAATCACTCAGTGTTACTAACAGCTATAATGCATCATGACTGGACAGCTACACTACCTGACATGTAAGCATTAAACATTACTGCTGACAGCATGTTACACAGCAATACATTGGTACACCATGTGCATCAGAACCATATTAGCCTGTCCCTGCACTGATGTTATGGATGACAGGGGATGTGGCACAGGTATCATCATATGCACAGGGTGTGTTGTTGGTTTGCCAGAGACCTAGGGTGGGCCATATGTTTGACACCATGTGTGTGAGTGAGGGGTGTAAGTTACTGATATGGGTGTGGTGATGTGGTGTTTGCCGGTAAGGGGTTGCCCTAGGTGTGTTTGTCTAGTGTGTGGGTATGCAAGCAGACAGTTCTGTCATGTGGCTTCCCTATACAGGTGTTTCTTGGACAGCTGCAGACCATACCTGGCAGGGTGTGCAGTTCACCGCCTCTGGCCACGGAAACATGGACTGTGGCTGCCAGTGGTTCCACGGGCACATCCAGGTACATCTATACAACTAGTCATAAGAATCCTCAAAATGAATGCCCATAAAACATTTGTATTATGGCCCTCTGCATCTCCCCTGGAAACACAACCAGTACGCTTGAAGATATACGTCTATAGGCCGCAACTACTTTTACACTTGAGACATATATATTAGGGGATGTGAACATTGACTGGAAGAAAATTAATTCCAATAATCCCTCCATATCTATCAATCTATTCAGTTTCACACAACTTACAAATGACATTACCAGAACCAGTATAAACAATCCCCCAAGCTCCATTTTTGACTGGATGCTAGTCTCCCACCCAAATAAAATCTCACACACAGGCATCCTACCAGACTCCATGAGTGACCACTTGCCAGCCTTCATCCATAAAGCAACCCCCTCCACCCCTCACCTACACCAATACATCCAGACCCGAAACCTCACAAACTTTAACCCTACAACTTTTTGCAGTTCCCTCAAACTAACAAACTGGGACAGTCTAAAATCTCTTCCTCTAGATAATGCTGCAGACTTCTTTAACTCAACCTTCTTAAATACCCTGAACTCCCAAGCCCCACCAAGAACAAAACATATAAGACTCAACTCCACCCTGTGGCTAACTAAAGATACTAAAACACTTATGCAACAAAGAGACAAGACCTGGAAACTTTACCACCACAATAAACATCCTGACACCATCTTTAAATATAAGCAACTCCACAACCTAGCCAAAAACACATTATAAAAGATAAAAAATCCTACTATACTAAACTCCAGGGTAATCATTCCAAAAACCCTAAACAATTCTGGAACTTTATCATCTCTCTTCTGAACTCAGGTACCAAACATAATCCTTGCCCAGACACCAGCAAAACTAACTCAGAAATAGCCACTCTATTCAACTCCTTCTTTACCAACTTTATAGCAGAACTCACCAAGACCTTCCCAAATCACATCCAAATCACATCCACTCCCCTCTCCTCAAACCCTCTTCCCTAACCTCTACCCAACCTTCCATCCCTAGCAATCCTCCCATATTTCAACTCAAACCCAAGTCCACCTCATACATAAAAAAAATTCTCTCCAAACTTAAGCAATACTCCAATGCCTCTGGCACTATCCCTTCTATATTTCTAAAACTTGCATCTGATGGTTTCGTGATCCCTATTAGCATTCTCACTAATAGATCCATACTGGAATCTTATGTCCCCAAATTGTGGCATGCTGCCTTTATCCATCCCCTCCACAAAGGTGGCAAAAATAATAACATCTCAAACTTCCGACCTATAGCCATTCTCTCCCCAATCTTAAAAATTCTTGAAAAATGCATCCACCTCCAGCTCATGCCTTTTCTTACCAATAATCAACTGTTCACCCTTACACAACATGGTTTCCATCCTGGTCATAGCACAATAACTGCTCGTCTCTCTTACCTAAACATAGTAAACCATGCCTGTGACTCTGGAGAAATTGTATCCACAGTCCTTCTTGATCTCTCCAAGGCGTTTGACACTGTCTCCCATTCCCATCTCCTGAACCACCTTTCTAACCTTAATCTCTCTCAAAATACCCTAACCTGGTTCAATAGTTACCTCTCTGACAGATCTCAGGCAGTGAAATGGCAAACTGGTGCCTCAGCCTTCCTTCCCACCCGACCGGGGTACCCCAAGGATCCATACTTGGTCCAATGCTCTTTAATATATTCATTAATGATTTCCATGCAGCCATTCAAAACACTAAGATAGTACAATATGCAGATAACTCAAATTTAGTCTGCTCCGATTCTAACTTCCCAGAGCTCCAAACAAAAACTCAAATCACCTTCTCTACTACTGAGAACTGGATGCTTCAAAACCACCTTTCTCTAAATGCCAACATATTTAAAATTCTACTTTTCTCTCCCTCAAAATCCCTCCCTCTTGACAAAAACTCCTTCAATATTATTAGCCATGCCAACTCCACCACAGAAGTTGTTCATTCTGCTAAACTTCTTGGGGTTACTATTGATGAACACCTAAAGTCCGATACTCATATTCAGCTAAATATTAAGAAAACACATCAGAAACTTGGCATGCTATACAGAAACTCCCACTTTCTCTCTCCTTCTGCAAGACAAACATTCACCACTACCTGCTTACTACCATCACTATTGTACAGTGCTCCCCTTCTAACTAATCTATCTTCCTCTATCTCTTCCAAACTGGAAATCTGTTACAACAAAATCTCAAAATTTGCCTTTTAATCTAAATACTCCTCCCACCACTGTACATCTCTCCACCAGCTGAATTGGTTAGAACTTCCCAACTACCTTAACTACTTCCAGCTCACTACAGCCCACAAACTAATTTTTAAACCCACTAGATGCCCAGCTCTAACAAACATCTTACCATCATGCACCCCTCACAGAACTCTAAGATCTGCCCACTAAAACTGTATACAAACCAAACCATCCCACTGGTCAACTTCTCCTATTCTTTTTCCTAGCAAAAAAATGGAATTCTCTCCCTCCCACTCTAAGAATTTCTGAAAACTTTAAACACTTTAAAACCCATCTCCATTCCCACTTTGCCCAAAATTGGAAATGCAGTTGCACTCAACCCACCTATCCTGCTAATGACTCTATAACAAGATAATCTACTCCATACTGATTACCTAAAACAGCAGCATCACTCTGAGTATAACATCATTTAACATCTATATCCCGAATGTATATATTGTAAATAGTTTACTATCTGTCTTCTCTCTCCCCTTTCTGGGAATGATTCTCTCTACTGCCAGCTCATAAAGTTTGATGCTATTTAACAAAGAACATCCACACTTCGTATCCTAAACTTTAATGTATGCACTCTACTTTTTCTATTTCTTAACTGCCTCTCTCTATACATTAATATCCTGAATCTATACTTTTTAAATAATGCACTTTCCACCTTTATTCACCCTTTTTGATGGAAAACTGTATTTACAAATGTTAGTTTTATAACTAAGTTCAAATGATTTACAATTGTTATTTTATAACCTTGCGCACATGATCTACTTCCTCTGTGCAACTAATCCTCTGTACAACTTGTCTCTAATCAAGTATCTATGTATGTAATTTATGTATGTTCATCTATTTTTTGATTGTACTCTACTAAGTTTTACCATGCAATATTACTTTTTGCTTCTTGTTACTGTGTATTATGGAGCTTTTCTTCCTGGGCCTCCATTGAAAACAGGCTCCGTGAGCTCAGTGGAGCTCCCCAGTCATCAAACTGGAAATAAATAAATAATAAATACATTTCCTGTACTGTTGAATGACTGTGCTGGATGATATATTTGTGAAAACACGAGGGTGCTGTGTATCTGAAAGGACTTAGTGGCAACTCACTTTGGCTATGGTGTGCAGGGTCCTTTGTTCAAGACTTGCAGAGGCTGTTTATTTTGTTGCTGGGCAGAGTAAGGGCCATTGGATACAGAGTGATTAAGGCACTTTTACGCAGTTGTAAGTGGGTTTGCACAGAGGTAAGCACTGCTAACTTCCGGTTACAGTTTCTTATACTGATTTAGCTTCTCAATTGCTTAACCTGTGTAGGTATTGCTTACCCGCATGCAAACAGGCTTAAACCCACTTACTGCTACTTACCCCAGTGCTCATTTCTTTAAAAGAAATGAAAAAGGGTTGATAGAAAAGTGGTGAAAAAGGGGCACAAAGGGGGAAAGACAGAAGAGAAAATAGCTAGGGATGTGCAGGATGGGTATAGGGAAGGTCCATAGCTGCCCATTTCTTCTAGAACAACAGCTATGCATATACACTGATTTGGAGGTAGATTTGGACACTCATACCCCTGAGTGATGGAGGTGAAGACAACAATAATATGTTGGGAAGCCAATTAAATCAGATTACATGCGTCCAGTGGACATGTGTGTGAAACATACAGCTATGTATGGGGTGAGAGGTTTTTTTTTGGGAACAGATTTCCCTTTTTTTCAGGTAAGAGTGGGATGTTGGGGAGGGATAGGAGGTATATTTGGGGAGGTAGGTTGGGTAGGATAACAGACAAGACAGACAAGACAGCATACAGGGGTGTTATATGACACATGTGGGGGGTAAACACCTTGGATGGGGAGGTGTGTTTGGAAATCAGAAGCCCATGAGCCCCCTAGTGGAAACAGTGGGACTGAAGTCCCCACCCATGGGTAGTCACCACTGCACCTTCACGACCCCGAAGGTGACTGTGCTGGGGGCTGAGTAAGAGGGCCAGCCTGACCCTCTAGTTGTGACACACGGCCCTCAAGCTGGCATAGCAGATCTCCAAACTCCCTGCGGAGCTCACTAAGCACCATGCCCCAGAACTGGCGATGGGTGACAGTGCCCTGTCCATGCCCACTCCCGGGGGGGTGAGTCCCATTCCCCTGAGGTGGTTCCACCTGAAGGTGGTGCAGGACCAGTGGACGAGGAGGTCCTGGGGTGGGCCCAGATGTGCTGATGCCAGGTGCCATGGCCAAATGAGGTGGGACAGGTGGGTCCGCTGGGACCAGCCTTCCCAAACATGCTATGGTGTTTCAATTTTACAACATATGTGGGTTATTAATAGTCAACACATTCCAGGATTAGGTATAACAGCATGCATAGATATTCTCATTATCCCAAAACACCAGATATGGAACAGTTGCATAGCAAACAGAAAACATGCTTATATGGAACCACAATGGCCATTACAACAGCATGCAGGTACATTGATGACAGCATGCCACCAATGTGGGAGTATTTCAACATGGCACATGCATAGAAACAAATTTAAATGTTTATCAAACAATAAGACATATATCCCAACAGTAAATTTAATAGAGCACATACCAATTAAGTTGGGTATTTAGTTTATTGTTGCAGATATGGTGTGGGGGGAGAAAGATGTCAATTAACAACTAGTATATTCCTGTAGTTCCCATTACTTTCCTAGTCAGTGCTGTGATCTGTACCTTACATGTATTAGTACACTATCCTATGGCCTTAGTTTGGACAGTGATATGGATGTAGACAACTATATACATGAACTGAGTTTTACCTGCAGTATATACCTCTTACCTCATATACCTGTGGAAGTATTGTTTATTAACACTACCTAACTGATTCTACATATATTCCCAGATTCCAGGTTGATGTTATGCACATACCTGTCCATCTCTTATTGTACACACTCTGGGCATGTCTTTACCACATGCAGGTGAACCGAGACATATTTTGACTATTGCCCTCTTAAACCTTTGGTGAGTTGTACAATGACAGGTTTGTTTTCATTGACATTTTCCAAATATGTACAGGCCTGACAGTCAGTTATATGACATGAAATGCTGCCTACATGTCAGAGATTAGCACACTGATATCCCAGGGGGACAGGGTAATAGCCAGCAGATATGGACCGATTAACTTGACATTCTAGACAATTCTGTACACTTGTGGAGTATGATTCTGCATACAGCTTACTACCACTCTCAGGATTTGAACGATGGCTGTGTCTGTTAAAAATAAAACAAGGTCCATCACTGTTGAATGTGCTATATAGATATTGCTGGGCATCTCTTCTCTGATTTTTGTCTATAAGTCTCCTGTGGTTTTACAATCTGACCTTGTAGTTACAACACTCTTATACAGGATTTCCTAGATAGTTTTATTATGTAGCACAGTGTGGGTGACAGTGATGAGTAATACCTTATTATTCAGAGCAACTGCAACACTAACAATGCCATACAATACCACAGTAAACAGTACCAGTCCAGGATTTCAATCTTTTATTTCTAGGCTCAATTTTCATATCTGACAGACCTGTGGGGGCAATGTTTGTTAGCACTAGCTGAATGTTGCCACACATATTACCATATTCCATATTAGTATTATGCACATATGTCTCACTCTGCTACTGCACACACTCTGGTCGCAGCTTCACAAAATGGGGGTGGAGATGGGACATACTTGGCTTATTACTCTTATAACATTTTGGGGAGTTGCTAGAGTGACAGGTTAGTTCCTATAGATGTCTGACAATCAGTTGTATTTCATTATTTGTTGCCTAAATGTCTGGCATCATCCCATTGATTTGCTAGGGGGACAGGGGGACAAACTGCAGAAATGGGCCAATTAACTGGACATTCTGGACATATCTGTAAAGTTGTGGGATATGATTCTGCATACAGCTTGCTACCACTCCCAGGATTTGAACCATGGCTGTGTGTGCTAAAAATACAACAGTACACTTCTCAGGTGAGTGTGCTAATTGGATTATGTTGTCTTTTGTTTTCTAAGTCTCTCTCAGTTGTACAATATGACCTCCTGTGATTACAACAGTCATATACAGACATTCCTACACATTTTATTTATGTAGCACAGTGTGGGTAGCAGTGCTTAATACAACAGTACTATTAAGAGATTGTAACTCTACATTACCATATGATACCATAGTAAACACAACACATGCAGTCCAGCAGTTAGACCTTTATTGTCAGGCTATTATCCTTTCATTTACATTCAACCTATATGAGACTCTTCCTGCCATATTCTCTGGTATTTGCAGTACATGCCTTAAACAATACAGGTGTTTTTTTACATGCAATTAACTTACTACTACTTTTAGATTTATTTCCTATGACAGTACATGCAAGAGTATTACTAACCTGCATCATGATGCAACCGTTGCAATCTACAGGCATGGGCTTTCTGGTTTGCAGCCTGCTCATCTGCCACTGTCAAAGACATAAGAAGAATATTTAGCCATACCTATCCATAATATATATGAGCTGGCAATTATTAAACAGGTAGTGGACTGATACCTACACACAGCTGGGACATCCCTTGTCCTCCTAGCCTCTTGGATCCAGTGATCCAAGAGATCCCTCTTTCTCCACTTCAGGTCAGCATAGTGATGCCTGACCTGCTCACCAGTTTGAGGTATGCCAGTGGCACTGGAGTGGTCATGGGCAAGATGGTCCTAGGCTTCCACTTTATATTGGGAAACCTGGTACTTGCCCTGCAACAGTCTCTGGTGATGGTCTTTAACAAGGAGTCCCGCCATGACCTTGGACTCCTGGATGCCCCAGCACTGTGCCCAAAAGTGCACTCCCTCTCCCATACCAGTCATAGTGCCTACAGGAGGAAGCTGCAGCCGGTTATGAGCTGTATTCCTGCCTGTTGGGTTTAAATAGGGCCGATATCCCACACTTTGCCATGATTGGACAGTTTTGAAAATGCTAAGCTATGGGCAAACCTGCTTACCTAAAGTTGGCATTGTTTAAAGGGGTATACCAATGGGCAAACTGATTTAGCTGGCCTACACATTGCTTACACCTAGTAAGCTGGGCTATGCAATGCTTAGCGTTGCCTAATTTTTAATTTGCATGCTATTTGCTGTTTGGCATTGATTTATTATTCATTACATGTTATATGTGTGTTTGGTATCCATGATTCATGTGTATGTACATTGTATGGGGTTCTTGTGTTTATTAGGGGATTTCAACACTTTATTACAATGACACCTCCCATCTGGACTTAATGCAGTACTCCAGTTCACATATTTATGTTATGTAGTAGGTTATACAACATAAAACTGTATATAGATTACTTTCACATGTTAGGTTTGATTTTCCTATAGTGAGGATCTGTTTGGGGATACCTCAATCTTATGTGCTGCTGTGATGGCTTAGTGGTTAACTACTGTAACTATAGTGTATAGGGTCCTGGGCTCGAGACCTGCAATGGCTGTTTATTTTGTTTCTGGACAGAAACACAGCTGTTGCATACAGGGTGATTAAGGCACTTTTAAGCAATTGTAAGCAGGTTTGTGCGGGTTTGCGCAAAGGTAAGCAATGCTAACCTCCGGTTAAATATGCTTACAGAGAGTCAGCTTCAATGTTGCTTAACCTGTATGCACATTGCTTACCCCCGTGCAAATGGGCTTAAACCCGCTTACTACTTCTTAAATATGCTTACTCCCACTTACTACTGCTTAATAGTGCTTACTCCCGCTTAGCCCTGCACTAATTTAGACAGAAATGTAAAATGATTCTTGGGAAAGTGGTGGATTTGGGCACTCTATGGATTTATCATTCATTACACATTGTACCTTTGATTTGCATTCCTGATTCATGTGTACATATACTGTATGGGGCACTTGTGTTTATCTGTGAATTTTACAACATTATGACTATGACACCTCACATCTGCATTTAATGCAGTACTCCAGTTCACAAATATATGTTATTTAGTAAGTTATGCAACATAAAATATTGTTCATAAAGTGATTTAACATGGAAAATGTAATATACTGAAGTGAGACTCAAACCGGGAATGACTGTTCATAAGGCAAATGCTCTGCCCACTACACTATTGCAGTACTGCTTTATTTGCATATATCTTGATATTTATCCTCTTGTGCCAATTAAGCTGCAGTATGCATAGCTAAGCAATGGGCAAACCGGCGTACCTACGGTTACATTTTATCTGTTTGATAAAAAAAAATTAGCTTGTTTATATTTTATACTTTAACTATTGCTCTTATAAACTTGGGGGGGGGATGTTGCTGGGGGTATGCAAACACCTATGAGTGGTCTCACTCATTCTTATTGTTAAACTGCTATTCTTGATTGCAGGGGCATGTATATTCTGAGAGCTCTTCTCTCAGACACACCCCCTGCACTCGTACATGCTCCATGTTCGTTTAGGAGCTTAGGCAGTGCACCTTCATTAATATGCATGGCACGCTGCTGTGCTGCTCTTAAACGGCCGCTTCCATGGATGTCTATTCCAGTCCTGCACATAAGAATAGTGAATATGTGGAAGTGTATTTCAGGACTATGTTTCATTGCTCTGAAGGTGGTAAGGGTCTCCTTGAAATTGATTGAATGTATAGATCTGCAGTCATGGAACTGCATACAGATCTGCTGACCTCATCAGAACCAAGCATAGTAAAATTTTTACAGCACACGGATAGGGATTCTAAGATGACCTACCTGCTTAGTTTAGCAGAAGCATTCAGGTGGCAAGCAAGAATGGAAATCATACAGTAGACAAAACTCAGACAGCAATTGAATGGTCAAAAAAAAAAGAAAGAAAAATGAGAAAAATCAGATGAGAAGGGAAAAAAATTGTGGAAACCCATAAACATAGTCCCTGGATTCAGCAAGCGCTCACGACATGCAGGAATAGTGCAGGAGCTGCTGGACGCAATATGTCCGCCAAGTGATTCAGTATAGAGCTCCCGGGATGTACATGAGCACTCCTACACTATTCGTGCATGGACAACACAGCCTAATGCTAATTACCTCATTTGCTGGTGAAAACCATGTAAATGAGGTGAATTAGTGATTCAGCAAACAGCCAGGTGTCTGTGCAGGAATAGTGTAACCTGCAGAAATGTATTCAGTTACCAGCTGAATACATTTCTGCAAATGAGAAAACGGAGACATGACAGCTCAAAAGAAAGCATGTATTATATTTAGTAGGCAGGCCATCGGAATGAAAAATATTTTAAATTTTTTTAAAATAAAACTTTTTTTGGCCAATCTCAGCCATTTAATCATAGGGCAGTGGCGCACAAATGAGATTGTGCCGAAAATAAAAAAAGGGGCAGGGATCATTTTTTACAGAAATCTGCATTTTCCCATTATAGTCAATGGCATGCAGAATGAAAACAATACCAGGAAATAGTGGTTACTAGGGGAAAAGGCCCATTGTAAGTGTAGTAACTATGGAGTAAGGCAGTGGTGTATGCAAATGAGGGGAGTTATACTGAATCACAAATTTCTTCTAAGTGTCAGACTGCACCTAACTGTGTAGGTGCTCCAACACCACTGTGTAGACAGGAGGAGCAGCTAACATGAAATGGGGTGTATCATGCTTGCTGAAGCACATTGGAGCTCAGTGGCTTGTCTTTGCCCTTAGCTAAGCACAGCTAAGAAAGGAGTGTGTCTGAGGCTGTGTTTTCTGATTCCATGAAATGCAAAGTGTATTCACATCCAGGGAGGGCCAGTTCTGCTTAAAATTGTTTACTTTAGCTAAATGGGTGTGCGTGGAGCACCGGGCCTAAAAAAAAAAAAAAAGAAACAGAAATAGCAGAACTGTTTAAAATTGAGCACCGGGTATGCATGGGGTGCACCGGGGCTTAAACAGGGAGGAAATGGGAATGAGAAACAGCAGAAGGGAGGCAATAAAGGAGAACTAGCATAAGTGGCAGGTGGAATGTATCAGAATCAGCCAATTACACAGGCAGCAGCCCAGCACACTACTATAAACTATGCTAACATCTTTCAGTCTGTTTTTTTCCCACAATCTCTACAACACTGGTGTACAAATTCAGGGGAATTTGAAAATGACAAATCTAACAAAACATGTTAGGGGCTGCTGTTGCTCTGATCTGTCAGTATGTGCTAGAGACTGAGGTTGTGAGGAGGATAATTCTGACAACCAACTCAGACTGAGGAGGAGGTAGAAAGTGTTCAGACCCAGGGTAACCTACCAGGAGCTAGATGATCTGGAGATAGTAGAGCACTACAGGGTGGACAGGGACATACTTCAGCAACTTGTTGGGCTATGGCGGCCTCGCATCAGAGCCAGAACCAAGAGATGGGAACCCATCCCAGTGGAT
Organism: Protopterus annectens; assembly: GCF_019279795.1. Taxonomy (NCBI): domain Eukaryota; kingdom Metazoa; phylum Chordata; order Ceratodontiformes; family Protopteridae; genus Protopterus; species Protopterus annectens. Next base: position 1,419,174,435 of record NC_056725.1, read on the forward strand.
GCCAAGGTATGTGTAGCCTTAAGAATACTAGTTACAGGTACTTTCCAAAGACCAACTGGGGATATCGTGGGGGTCTCACAGGCATCTGAGTCCAGGATACTCCACCAGTTCCTGGATGCCATGCAAACACATGCCGCTGAGCACATTTACTTCCCCAGCACCCATGAGGAGAGAACAAGCAATATGCATCTCTTCCACCTTGTAGCAGAATACCTGGAGGCACTGGATGCCATAGACTGCACGCCCATCCACATCAAAGCACCACTTGGTGACCAGGGTAGGGTCTACCTAAACCACAAGGGGTTCCACTCCATCAACTGCCAGGTGATGTGCGATTCCCATGGCATTATCATGAATGTGTGTGCCGGCAGCCCTAGAAGCTATCACGACTCCCACATCTGGCATTCGTCAGAACTGCACCAGTTGTTTGCCAATGGGGACATCCAATATGGCCATCTGGTGGAGGATGCTGGCGATGCACTGGAGCCATGGATGATGATACCCATCAGAAATGCACACACACCCACACAAGAATGCCATAATGAGGCACACACACAAACCAGGATCATTATAGATCATGTATTTGGGATGCTCAAGTCATAGTTCTGCTGCCTTGACATATCTGGTGGAGCCTTGCAGTACTGTCCACCCATGTGTGTACACATGTTCATAGTATGTGTCATGCTACACAATATGATACTGTGGAAACAGCTGCAGCAGGAACAAAATGGGAAAGGGCCACACAGCCCCCCACCATTGCCAAGGTCTCTACAGGCACAGAGGGACTCAGAGGAGGAACATCCTGAGTCTGCCCCTATAGGCAGATGGAAGCGTGCCCAGTATGCCTTGTCCTTGGCAAAGAGGCAACTCATAACACATACACTGACACTATAGAGCCCCAGGGACTGATCTCTCTCTCTCTTTCTCTGACTCGCACACACAGTAAAATGGATGCCAAACATCACACCACCTATACCTTACCATGTATAGGCAGTGTACTGCGTGCATCTGACACAGCCAGCCTTCAAGAACCATCCTCACAACAGCCTCAGGGACAAGGTAAGACAGTCTCCTTAACAAAATAAATGAATGGAGGGGAATGTTCTGATAGCATATCTATGATATTGATCAAGCATGCAGGGGAATGGGATGGCTAACTGGGATAGCAGCAGATGACAACTCTGTGGGACAGCAGGAAGTGTATCCCCAGTACTGGCCTACCCACTCCATGCAGTACTACCCTAGTTGATAAATATCACTGCAGTATATGTGGTGAGCCAAATAACTAGGGGTCATAGGTCACATGCATGGATGTCAAAGTGGGGGTCCCATACCCACCCTCCAGCCTCATCCAGCAGATCAGCTGTAGAAAGCCATACAGAAATGTCTGGCAAAGGCCCCCACATGGCGACATCCATGAAATCCCCACCTACGGACTTTTACACAGTGATATCACAGCAGGTCTGGCAGTGGCAGCATGGCTTTGAAAGGTAAGAAGTCTGAAACTACAAATATTTATGCCAGAACAATCTGACCTGTGGTCAGTACTGTTATGCTTGTAGTCTCAAAGATAGGGAACACCACTATGCTAAATGGGACCAAAATGTTAAGCAAATATCAGCACAGTCTCTACAAATGTCTATTGTGTACAGATGTGTCCCCCATAGTACCATAGTACCATAGAAATGCAGTAACATGTCTCTAGATTTAAGCAGCATCCAGCTGTCAACTAGAGCGATGCCTCAACATAAATAGAAAGCAATTGTCAGTAACAGCCACAGTCAACTTACTGGTACCAGTCCAGGGTTGTCTACTGCCGGCAGCCTGGGAACATATGAGCATCAGAATGCACTGCCTTGCTACAGATGGCCTGCATTTGTCACACCTGGCCTACAGGTCTCTGGAAAATGCCTATGCCTCACCCACAGTGCCCTGTTAGAGAGTGTCATGGGGTCCATAACACCAACATAACTCAGAATACAAAATACAAAGAAAGGCCATGCTGTTAACTGCTAGGAGAAATCCTGCTAGTATCAGAGAGCCATAAATCTGGACAAAGTCATAAATAATGGGATGAAAAGAGTCCAAAGAGAAGGACACCTTTGAAATACTGCTCTAATAATGTTATAAACTTGATGGAATGATTGTAGTAGCATGGAATATCTAATGGGTATGAAGTCTGAAACTGCAATGTCAACTATCAGTAATATCTGACTTCAACCCTGAGTGACTTGCAAAACACTTGCCCTTGTAGACCACACTTGTTTGGGTAGCCAACAAGATATGAGTCATAGATGTGATACTCTGTACAGTCGACAGGCAGGGCTAGGAGTCTAAACATGGAAATGCACTCATTGCAGGTAGTCCTAACCCTGGATTATGGTGACATGACTGCACCCACAGAACCCTGGCCCATAGCCAAGGGGAGTAACATACCCTTCCCTGATCACTCATCCTATGCAACATCCTGACCCCAAAATGTGGCCATCCAAGCAAAATGAGGTGGGCCATATATATATATATATGTGAGACTAACACACACACCTCCAGGCTGGTCAAACAGTCTGACACACACAAGACCCTCTAAGTTCAGTCAACCATTGAGAAGACCCAAATACAAAGTACTGATAGCTATAGGCAAACATATCTAACCCAAAACACACACTCCCACATATCTTATCCTCTACAAATCTTTCCGGAGTCTGCCTGTCACCCTGATCCTGTCTGACTTATATTACCCAAATGTGAACTGGAAATCAGACCAGGCCAGAATAGAAATGCATAGAGATTCCACCATTGTAATATATCACCAAGGTGTTGGACCATTTCTACAGCACCAGCAATCAATTGCTGGAAGGTAGACCTTTCAACAGGCTGGATTTAGCAAGAATGCATAGCATTTGGCCCATAATCCTGGTGTGTGCAACATCCATCCTGTATTCTTCCGGTAAATCATTGTGATGACCTAAGGAGGTATGTCATGAGGTACTGAAACAATACATGACAGTGTCAAATGGCATATATGTCAGATGTCTGCTAAACCAAGCCCTGTAACCCTAGTAACCCCTTACATTACTGAAAGAAATAGTCACCATCACCATATGACCCATTGTTCCCCAATTTTGATAGGCTATCTCCACATATCCTGCACCAACAGGTTGAGAGGTACGGCTGGAGCACAAAATAAACCAGACTGGAGTACAACAATCCCTGGAATGGAGGCCCACATATACTATAGAAGGTCACACTGGGCATTTTCATAAATGTCAGTAGAATCTATGAATGAACAGGCCTTCCCCACCCAGTGCACGTCCCATTGCCCTACCTTAGCAGTCCAGTCACTTTCGTCAGGCCTCAGTCCAATAAGCTCTGTGCTGCATGTGATAACTGTGTAACACTATAATACAAATAACTAGTTAGGTAGTAGTTCTAATCTCAGCCCTGGCAAGTGTGTGTTTACAAGGAAAAGCTTTCAGGTCCAGTCAAACCAGTATACATTCACTTCCCCTACTTTAGCAGTCCTGCAGAAATTAGTCACCTTAGAAGTGCCTTTCATCAGGCTTTAGCCCCATAAGCTCTGTGACACATGTGATAACTATGTCACACTATAGTACAAATAACTAGCTAAGTAGGAGTTCAAATTTCAATCCTGATAAATGTAAAAGTGTGAGTGTGTTTACAAGTAAAAGCTTTTGGCTTCATTCAATCCCATTACACTTATCCTTTCCCTGCTTTAGCAGTCCTGCAGATGTCAGTCACCTTAGAAATGCCTTTCATCAAGCTTCACCCCTGTAAGCTTTATGGTGTGTGATAATTATGTAACACCACAGTACAAATAACTAGTTAGGTAGGAGTTCTAGTCTCAGTCCTGGTAAAAGTGTGTGTGTGTGTGTGTGTGTGTGTGTGTGTGTGTGTGTGTGTGTGTGTGTGTGTGTGTGTGTGTGTGTGTGTGTGTGTGTGTGTGTGTGTGTGTGTGTGTGTGTGTGTGTGTGTGTGTGTGTGTGTGTGTGTGTGTGTGTGTGTGTGCGCGTCTGTGTCTGTGTGTGTGTGTGTGTTTACAAGTAAAAGCTTTTGGGTCCATTCAAACCCAGTACACTTCCCCTTTCCCTACTTTAGCAGTCTTGCAGATATCAGTCACCTTAGAAATGCTTTTATCAAACCTCAGCCCCATAAGCTCTGTGGCATGTGCGATAGTACAAATGACTAGTTAGGTACGAGTTCTCATCCCACTTCTGGCAAATGGGTGTGTGTGTGTGTATATGTGTAGTTTAAAATATTTTGTGCCCTTTCTCACCCAGTACATCACCCATTTCCATATGTTACAATGGCTGGTGATATTCCTCACCTTAAAAGTACCTTTGGACAGCCTTCACCCTATAAGCTCTGTGCCACATGCGATAAATGCATAACGCTATTGTAGCAATAAGTAGGTAGGGGTGCTAATCTCAATCTGGGCAACGGTGTGTGTTTACAAGTAAGAACTTTTGGGTCCATTCAAACCCAGTACACTTCCCCTTTCCTTACTTTAGCAGTCCTGCAGATATCAGTTACCTTAGAAGTGCCATTTGTCAAGCCTCAGCCCCATAGGCTTTGTGGCATGTGTGATAAGTGTGTAACACTGTAATACAAACAACTAGTTGGGCAGAAGTTCTACTCTCAGTCCTGGAAACTGTAGAAGTGTTTGTGTGTGTGTGTTTACAAGTAAAAACTTTTGGGTCCATTCAAACCCAGTAGACTTCTGCTTTCTCTACTTTAGCAGTCCTGCAGATATCAGTCAGCTTAAAAGTGCCTTTTGTTAGGCTTCAGTCCCATAAGCTCTGTGGTGGATGTGATAAGTGTGTAATACTATTATACAAATAACTAGGTAGGTAGGAGTTCTAGTCCTAGTTCTGGTAAATGTGTGTGTGTGTAAGTATGTATATGTGTAGTTTAAAGTATTTTGTGGCCCCTCTCACTCAGTGCATCACACATTGCCATATTTTACAATGGCTGGTGATGTTTATCACCTTAGAAGTACCTTTGGACAACATTCACCCTATAAGCTCTTGGTGCGAGCAATAAATGTGTAACACTGTAGTAGCAATAAATAGATATGTAGGGGTTATAATCTCACTCCTGGCAAGCTTGTTTGTGTGTTTGAACAGTATCCTGTCTGTGGGGGGAGGTTGTTGCATTTGTGTGAGAACCATACCATTCGGGGGTGGGTTTTGCTACTTTCTGCTGTTGCCCACACAGTACATGTCTCACTGTCTAAATTACAAAGCCCACAGTTGCCGTCTACTGTAGAGGGACCTGTAAACACTCTGCAGCCCAATAAGCATTGGGCCATGTGCAATAACTATGTGACAGTATGTAACAGATAACAAGATAGGCTGCCCATCTAATCCTTGGATATCCCTCCCCACTAAGGAATCATACACAAACACACTCAGATAGGCAGCCACCCCTACACCAGTAGGTGACCTGCAAACCAGCTCACAGATAGAACCCACAGTGTGAAAGCAGCAGACTCCATGTCAGACTGCTGAATAGTCACAAGTGGAGTCCCACACGTTGTGGACCTTGGTTCCCTCATGTTTTGGATCCACACCTCTGAGGACCAGCCCAATACAAAGTGCTTTGGCTAACAATGTTTTCAGATGACTACAAGGTGGGTGCTATTATTACCCCCCACCACGTGAGGTTGATATCCTTCACAAAGGCCTCTCTGAGACCTATGACTGTTGTCAGAACCCTGGACATAAGCTCATTGCCAGATGATGTGCCACCATCCCCTTTGGCTACAACATGGTTCCCATAAAGTAATACATTGATGGTAGTCCACTGAACACTGCTGTTGGTATAATGGAACTGGGAACACAGGTTGACAGTGAGCTGTATGGTGACCAACACAGTGCCACTGTCTTCCGAATATCCTTCCATGTGTCACTTCTCCTGACTCAGAGTGCTGAATCTGGGAAGTAAAAGGACAGTGTTTCCCTGTGCATACCCCTCAGTAGGCCAATCAATGAGTACTATGGCCCATTTGCCATGTACCCCACTGGATACCAGCAACAACAGGAGAGGCTACAAATGTACCTCACAAAGAGGATCTTAGGTACTACATACTTGCCCCATATGGACAGACTCCAACAACTGCAATGAATCTCTGTCTCATATTGGCTACTTAGATGCAATCTCTGCCTGACATACACAGCCATGTCTGACCCAAACCTGTCAGGAATGCTACATCCGAGGACACCAATCTGTCCACAAACATGCCAAAGGTACCTCAACCCCATCCTCACAATCAACAGGACATGCTGGAGGGACAGGTTCACAACCCAGAGATGGACCGCACCATGGGAAAGATGCCACATACAAATCAAGCCAAGCACATCACTGGCCCTCTTCAAGAGTAATCAGGAGGAGTGGATGGGGAATAAAATACCCACCTTGGGGATCACTCCAGTGACTATACTCAGTAGACACACTGGAGAGAATTGGCTGGTGGCATGATGCCAGTGTATTCCCATGAGCTAGCCTTGTATAGCCTTCATGGCCATTTGCCAAATACACACCTATGACTCTTTGGACCCACGGATCTCAGTATTGTCAAATGTGCGTGTGTGCATTAGTGTATCTGAAAGTGTTTGTGAGTGTGTAAACATGTGGGTGAAAGCAGTTGGTGGCCCATCTCACCCAGTACAACTACCATTGCCATACCTTACAAGTGCTGTAGATGTTATTCACTAGATAGGTACCTTGGGACACTCCACAACCTGTAAGCTCTGTGGTGTGTGAGTTAACTGCATAACACTATAATACCAATAACCACATAGCTAGAGGTTCTAATATGAGTCCTGGCAAATGTGTGTCTGTGTGTGTGTGTGTGTGTGTGTGTGTGTGTGTGTGTGTGTGTGTGTGTGTGTGTGTGTGTGTGTGTGTATTATTGTGTGTAAGTGTGTATATGTGTAGGTTACAGTACTTAGTGGCCTCTCTCCCCCATTGTCATAATTTGCAAGGCCTGGTGATGTCCCTCACCTTAGAAGTACCTTTGGACAAGTGGCACCCCATAACATCTGTGTGATGCATGTGATAAGTGCGTAACAATGTAGTAACAGTAAATAGATAGGTAGAGGTTCTACTCCCAGTCCTGGCAAATGTGTGTGAGAAAAGAGCATCTTGTGTTTGTGTGCGAATGACATCCATTGAATGGGCATGGATTCATATTTTATGCCATGGTACACACTAAGAATACTGTATGCGGTCTGCTGTTCACATCAGCCGTAGTGGTATCTGTAGACAGTCTTCAGCCCTATAAGCCCTGTGCAAAAGTATGGAATAGTATGGTACAAATAACAAGATAGGTTGGTCTGCTAATGTCAGTACTGGCAAGTGTGTGTATGCGTGTGTGCATTGCTGTGTATAGCAGTGGCTGTGAGTATGTAGACTGGATGTGACAGTATTATGAGTACTCACACATCCAGTACACCCACCATTGCCATACCCCACAAGGATAAGTGATGTTATTCACGTTACAGGTACCTTGTAACACTCATCACACTGGTATTCCTGTACCACATGCAATAACTGCATAATAGTGTGGTACCACAACTTGATGGGCAGGGGTTCCAAATACAACACTGTCAACTGTGATCCTGTGCATGCACATGTGTGTGTCTGTGAACATTATTAATTGTGTGTTTGGTCGAGATAATATCCTCTGGGATTGAGGGCATTAGCGGTCTGAGGTGTATTCCACACATCACACTTACCATTGTCCACTATACTAGAGCTGAGTTCATCCACCATAGACTGAGATATAACCCCTCAGCCCTATAATCTGTGAGGCACATGCAAGAACTGTTACACAGACCTTGGAAATGTGTACAGATACAGCTGTACCCCGACAATGACATGGTTGATGTGTTACTAAACTGCCATACCCCTTGTTGGTGATACCTGCAGGGCCACATCCTGCTGACACACAGACACCTGGAACACAAACAGAATAGAGCATGTGAGAAAACATTTGTTTAGTGTTACTAACACCAATAATGCATCATGGCTGAAAAGGTAGACACACAAACTCTGATATGTACACATTACAAATGCCAGATGACAGCACCTTACACAACATTAAATAGCTACACTGTACTAAAGTCACCCTGTGCATCAGACCCATATAAGCAGTGTAGAGGTATGATGCTGGGTATGACTCCACTACACGTTATGGCTATATATATATATATATATATATACTGATATATATATATATATATATATATATATATATATATATATATATATATATATATATATATATATATATATATATATATATATATATATGGGTCTACCTGAGATGGTCGACAAGCCATTTGATCGACTTTCATTTGGTCAACAACTCATTTGGGCGACAGGCAGATTTGCCTCCCTCCCCAATGTTGTGCGACCCTGGAGTTGATATATATAGTTAGGGGGGTATGAGGGGCACAGCCCCCAACATTGGGGGGTGTGGGGGCAAAGCCCCCCACATAAAACTGCTTGTCGACCAAATGAACTGTCGACCAAATGAAAGTCGATCAAATGGCTTGTCGACCATGTGATAGGGATCCATATATATATATATATATATATATATATATATATTGAGATATATATATATATATATATATATATATATATATATATATATATATATATATATATAGCTTTATAGCCCTTTTTTGATATCTATACATATGTTTATATAACAATATATTCGTATATATTCTATACATATATGTTTTATATGTATAGCTCCATATATCTGATGTATATACAGTTTTGATATTTATCACCATGCACATCTATATGTGTATATTTATTTATACAAAACATGACTGATTCCACAGTGTTTGTTCCCTACTATTCTATACCTGCACTGAATGATATATTTGAAAAAACATTTGTTACTGTAGCACAGATGGTGTATTGATAAATTGCTCTGAATGTGGTATACAAGGTCCTGGGTTCAAGCCTTGGCAGGGCTGATTATTTTGTTGCTGGGCAGAACACTGGCTGATGGAGACAGGGTGATCAAGGCAGTTTTAAGCAGTTGTGAGCATGTTTGTGTGATGGTAAGCAATGCCAACACATGCTTAAATGGGAAACTGCTTAATCTGGGTAGGCGTCACTTAGCATCATGCAAACTCACTGGCTGCCACTTACTGCAGCTTACTCCTACTTACCCCCATTCTAATTTCTTTAAAAGGAAAGAAAAAAAGTGTGATAGGAAAGTATTGAAAAAGGTTTAATCCTTTATGGTTTAAGGTTTCTGTTTAAACAGATACTTTGTGGAAACACCAGTGATAATGATAGCATTCAGACACCTTAGATCAGAGTCTATCATCATGGCATATCTTTACTTGGCAATAGTTGCCCAGTCTCCCTTGCAACAGTGCTACACATATGTCAATTTGTGAGAGCATCTCTTGTGCAGAGCCCTATTCAGGTCACCCCACAGATTTTCTATTGGATGTAGGCCTTGTCACTGGCAGGCACATTCCCAAACTGTAATTTTCATCTGGTGAAGCCATTCCTTTGTTGATTTGGATGTATGCTTGGGGTCATTGTCATGTTGACTGGTAAAATCCCTCTTCATCTTCATCTTTCTAGCAGACGACTGAAGGTTTGGGGACAAAAATGATTGACATTTGAAACTATTCATAATTCCCTCCACCTTGACTAGAGGCCCAGTTCCAGCTTATGAAAAGCAACCCCACAGCATGATACTGCCACCACCATGCTTCACCGGAGGGGGTCTTCTTTTGGTGATGCAAAGTGTTGTTTTGGGCCAAACATACTTCTTGGAATTGTGGACCAAAGGTTCACCTTTGGTGTCATCAGACCATGACAAATTGTCCAACATGCTTTTGGGAGACTTGGTATCCTGCTTGGCAATGTTTGTCCAGCCCTGGACATTTTTCTGTGAAAGAAAAGGATTCCATCTAGCAACCCTACCCCATAGGACAGACATATGGGGGATATAGAAGATTGTTGTCACATGTGGTACATACCCAGTACTTGGCAGGCATTCCTGCAGCTCATTCAGTGTTGTAGGTCCCCTAGCAGCCTCCATGGCCAGTTGTCTTGTGATTTCATCCTTTTTGGATGGATATCTAGGTGGTGCAGTGTCACTGTTGTCCCATATCTTCTCCAATGTCTGATGACTGTCTGCACTTTATTCCATGGCATATCCAATGCTGTGGACACTTTCTACTCTTCTCCTGGCTGATACCTTTCCACAATGAGATCCCCTTGATGCTTTGTAAGCTCTCTGCAAAACATGCCTTTTGCTGTAGCAGGCAACTGGGTAATTGTCAAATAAATCCTACTAGGACAGTTGAACATTATTTGGGGTTAGTCAGAGTCTTGTTAATTGATGGCATGTGTGTACCCAGAAAGAGAGCACTGTGATTACTGCAAGAAGTGCATCAACCAAGTAGTGGTTTATGTGTGTGCACATGTATGCAACCAGCTTATAGTATGTTTTTTATGTTTTATATTTTCTCCCCTAATAGATTTGTTTGTTTTTCAATAGAATTGTACAGGTTATGGGTCGTATTCAAGGTGGGAAATTTGTTGAAATGATTTTCTGTGGTCTCATTATTGTATAGTACACAAACCTGGAATTTCAGCAGGGGTGTGTACACTCTTGATATCCACTGTATGTAGGTGTTTATATAGCTTTTTGTGGTAGGCATGGGCAGAGGGTCATAACACAGTTGCACACTTCTCCGATTACAACCTGATAATCATGCCTATTCTGCTACCCATATCATTGTCATGGCAATGCAACAACTAGTACTTGTAAAGATTTATGTCTGTTGTATGCACTGAAACTGATATTACACACAAGTACAACATGCACAACTTATTTACATACATAGATAAGTAAGTTGATTGAACAGCAGACTTTACAATCACAGTGCTAACCTGGAGGATGTCCCACATTCATAACTAGGATATCATGTTACAATGTCATTGTTAACAGACTTGACAATGGTTTGCCTAACATAACACAACTCTATGTGTAAGTGACTACAGCTATCAGGCACACATGTGCTTATAACACTGTACAGTTGAATGGTATGAACTCACTAAATCACATGCATTTCAACACACACTTCTGCAGCACTACTTTACTATGCACATGCTCTGTACAGGTCTCGTAGATTTACAAGACATACATGTGTATCACAGTTATATTCACAGGTAACATATGGATATGTACAACATCCCAGTAGCTGGCCTAGCAGCACTGTTTGGCAGACACTCCAGTAGTTGTCAAATGTCAGCTGTCCTTTCCTGGGGTGAGTCAGGGGCCTGCACTGTGATTTATGTCACTCCAGACAGAGCCACATGCTATGGCCATTGGTGCTGTTCAGCAGTACATCAGTACAGCAAGTCTTCTTGAAACATATTCTTTCAAACTCCTATTTTCCATTATTACAGACCACCTACTGCATTCAATTACATGCTTACTTGTTTCACATCCTTTTTTTTGGAAAGGAGTTTTGGTGAGATACTCTTTCTGTGTCTTGCAGTCAGTCAGTTTTGTTAGGTTGTACTCCTGTCTATGACAAAGCTGGTTTGAATAGGTGGCAGCTTGACTTTTGTAGGTAATGCTCATGAACATGTAATGGCCTGTGCACCACTTGGTGTTCCCCAGTTTCTAAGTGCATGCAGAGCAGCTGTGTAGTTATTCCAATAGCCAATGTCAGGGCAACACACTCCTATAACTGAATGTTTCATGTGGGCAGTGGCCCTTTACCTTCCCTGTGAAAAAGACATCCTGGAGGTGTGTGAGCTAATGCATCTTATAACAAGACTTGTAGTGACAAGCCAACTAAATGGTGGAGAAGGTTGAAGACTTAGGAGCAGAATGTGAGTATTGCTGTTATATGGTTTGAATACTGCTAGTTTCACAGAGTTTGTCTGAACATGCTACTTCTGCATGAGTTTCAATCTGACAAAGTTATGTGTCTGCATAGCTCTCAACTGTAGGGCTATCCACATAATGGCCAGAGGTTAGCCTGTTATGTTTGGTCTGTTCCCCAGACAGGTGGTGTCCTTGGCAAACCAGTAGCATACTCTGATGATTGCAATCAGTAAATCCTAACATTCATTTGTGTTTCTGCCTTCATATCCCTCAGAAAAGATATGTTAGGGGCTGAGCCTAGATGGCCAACTGAGAGCAGTGAATTTTAAGAGCTCTATAAACTAGTATAATAATATAGGAAACTTTTATTATTTTCAAGTTTAAAATGTCAGAAATCTATAGATAAACTACTAAACTACATAAATATCAATTTTGGTGGAGATATACAAAAAAATTCCTGTCAAGTAACTTGGAGATATATTGAGTCACTGAATATGAACAACTCAAAGAATTCTCACCCAGATGCTGCTTTGAAAAACAAACTGCAATTGATGACATCTACCTTACAGGAACTATCTTTGAAGATGGATGGCTTTAAAAATGACTTAGAAAACCTCAAATTAAATTCTCAAAAACAGACTGATACTCTTAAGAAACTATTATAATAACACCATACGAAAATAACAAATATAGAGACTTCTCTAAATGCCATTGAAGGGAGACTCAAAGAGGAAGAATTCCAAAAATAATTTCTGCTTAAACAGAATACATGGCTGCTTAACAAGATAGATGACTTAGAAAACAGAGAAAGGAGAAACAACATAAGGATCTTTGGTCTGCCTGAAAACACTGAAGGTGAAGACATTATTTCATTCTTAACAGCCTGGATTTCTGAATTTTTAGACTTGAAAGAGGGACTTTCATTTGGAATAGAAAGGCCACATAGAGCACTGAGAAACCTGCTTCTAACTCAACAAATACTCTACCTAGATCCATAGTTATAAAATTTCTTTCATTTCTGGACAATGAACTAATATTAAAACCTGCTTGGAGAAAATCACCCTTGAAATACAATCAAAGCCTGATAAGGTTTGACAATGACTATTCTTCCAGAATACTGGAACAAAGGAAAAAAAATCTGGCCAATAGTAAAACTGTTGAAACAAAACAACATTAAAGCACAGCTGGCCTTTCTAGCCAAGATAGAAATACTTTTTGCCAATGAGATGAGAACATTTAATGACTTAGAAAAAGCTACTATATTCAACAAAAACAACAACATAGTGTCTATCCCAGCAGAAATGGAATGGATGGCCCATATTCTTAAAAGAATAAAAGAAACAAATCCTTGGACTGATGCTAGAAAGAAGAAACAAAAAATACTGATTCCAAGATAGCTGTCCAAAAAAAAAAAAAAAAAACTCTTGCAACTACATCTCTCAAAGTATCAACTGATGTGGTATATCACTTGTCATCTGTTTTTATTTAAAAAAAGGAGGGATTCTTAAACAACTGAGAAACAGTAATGATTTATTCAGAATGTTCAGAGTCCAATAATTCTTCACAAAGGTAAGTCAAGATGGGTTACTATTTACATTATATACAAGCTAAACAAAGCAACATATAATACAAATATAGAAGTTTCTATTCCTCTACTTGAACTCAATGAATACTTATCTTTTTTCATTGATTTTACTTATAATAATTTAAGTAATTAATTAACTAATTCAACAAGGTACCATTCATCAGAGTTCAGACTCAAATGTAACAAATTAACATCATATATAATAGAAGTAACAGTACAGTGTTTTGAAAAAAACAATGCTGTCATGGAGACTAATGCCTTCTTCAGTTAAAGTATGATTTAGAAATGTCACAGTCAAATGGTTAAATTATAGTAGGAAGCTCTTAGTACAAATGTCATCATTATTCTGTCTAAATATAGTTAATATCAATTATGGCAGGTGTCATAGCTATGAGTGTTGTTTGATCAATCGTGGTATGGTATACATGGATGCAGCCGTGTCTGACAGCTAGTGCAAATGCCATTATTATTCTGTATAAACAAAATTAATATCAATTTTGTCAGGTATCATAGCTTCAAGTGCTGTTTGATTAAGCCTGACATGGTGTATGTGGATGCAGCTGTGTCTGGCAGCTGTTGTATGTTGCTGTTTTCATCTTTGGTAAGCTGTGGGTTGCAACTTGTGATCGAGGTTTACTGATGCTTGTGAATTGGGAAGAGACGTTTGGTGTTTTGGCCTAGATCTGGGGGAGAGGGCTGGAGGGAACTGTGATTTGGGATATTTTGGCAGAGAATGGTTTATTTCACATCTACTGAGAGAGAGAGGTGGAGGGCTGGAGGAGTGTGTTGTCTCTTGTTGTGGCGGCTTGTTGGGACGTTTTTTTTTTTTTTTTTATCTGTTTAATCTCTGTTCTTTTCCTGGCTGCTGCCTCACTAAAAGGGAAGGAAGTTAGGCGAGGATGGAGGGGATCATTCATCACAAGAGACTCTATGCTGTGGAAAAAAATCCCGGTATATGGAGGCAGAGCACACGCTGGCCTTGTTCAAGAGAAATCTTGACCAATGGATGGGAGATCGCAGATATACCCCAGGGATTACCTCAGTGTCACTGCTCGACAGAGGCACAGCAAAAAAATGGGTATAGTTCCCCATAAGGGGGGGGTAAGAAGCACAAAAAACTATGCTAGGCTTGTAAATGCCCTCGGGCAGATAGCCTAGTATGAACCTATGAACCTATGAACCTATTGAAGTTGCAATGAAGTGAAGTTTTGCTTCAGGTGCATTGCGAGCCTCTGGTATGCAATACACAGATACACTAATAGAAACAGATGATTCCAGGTTGCTATGGTAATGGCGACAGAGTGAAGATAATGCTTAACAGCTCTGATTACCCTTCGAGATGATTCTCGGCAATGACATTTTTGGTTTTTGGTTTTTGGTTTTAAACTATATATACCTCTACTACGTAACTCAACTCCTAACTTCCATACTATTATCCAGTGATATACACCCCAACCCAGGCCCAAACCTCCCCTCCTCTAATTCTAAATCCATCTTATTTGCATCCCTTAATGCACAAAGCATAGCTAACAAAATTCCAAATCTACATGCCTGGCTATCTCACAACACACCAGACATCCTAGCCATTTCTGAAACCTGGCTAAAATCACATATAAAAGATTCAGAGATAGTACCACCTAACTACTCAATCACCAGATCAGACAGAACCCATAAAAAGGGTGGTGGAGTAGCTCTACTCTACTCATCCTCCCTATGTATATCACCCTAGGATAAAGCCATCCCCCAGTTCCATAATGCAGAATTAATACTGGCTCATCTCCAGCTAAACAAACACAAATATATATACATTGTCTCTCTTTACATTCCCCCAGGAGACAATATTCCAATACTTAAAGAAATCCTCTCCTGGCTCTCAGCTAATGTTAAAAACAAAACTATAATCATGGGAGATACCAATATTAACTGGTCCTCCATTCAGTCCCCCTCTCACTCCCTTAACATCAACCCATACAACTACTCTCAACTCATCAACTCCATTACTAGACCATGCAAAGACTTCACCGCTGGCAACATCCTAGACTGGATTCTAGTCTCTCACCCTCACTACTACCCAGATAGCGGAACCATACCTGACTCCCTCAGTGACCACATACCTATATTCACTAGACGTCTTTCTTCTCCCTTACAAGTCACTCATAATTACATTACTACCCGATGCCATAAAAACTTTAACCCAGAAGCTTTCTGCAATACCCTAAAATCACTTAACTGGTACCCCCTAAAAACTCTACCCCTTGAAGATGCGATCACTCACTTTAATATCACATTCCTAAACCTTCTAGATACTCATGCTCCTTTAAAAACCAAAAGAATAAAAAAAACAATCCACCCCGTGGTCAAATATAAACACCCTAACCACCATGCGACTTAGAGACAAAGCTTGGACACAATATCAAAAGAACAAATCTACATCTTCCTTCAATGAATACAAAACTCTTCATAACTCAGTTAAAAAACTTATCTCTGCAGACCGTCATAACTATTTCACCCGACTGCAAAGTGACCACAAAACTAACCCTCAAAAATTCTGGAGGGGTATTACTACCCTCTTAAAACCTGGGACCACAGAAAACCCTATCCCTTGCCCAAATGTAGACAACACAGATCTTGCTACCCAATTCAATTCCTTCTTCATAGACTTAATCTCCAAACTTACCTCCTCTTTCTCAAATAACAATCCTTTCCCTACCTCCACTTCTCCTCAGACTTCTCCCACCTCTCCTCCTGCTTCTCCCCCTCCAACTTCTCCCACTTTTCCTCAGACTTCTTCCCCTCCAACTTCTCCCACCCCTCATCATGCTTCTCCCCCTCCAACTTCTGCCACTCACTCCACACCCCCACCATTCTTCATTAAACCTGTTCCTACATCCATCATAAAAAAACTCCTGAAAAAAACTAAAACCATGCACCGATGCCCCGGATGACATTCCCTCATACTTCCTTAGCATAGCTGCAAAAGCCATTGCCCTCCCTATCAGCATACTAATTAACCACTCCATCCAAGAAAATATTGTTCCTCAAATCTGGAAAAAAGCCTACATCATTCCCCTACATAAAGGTGGTACCAATATTAATATTACCAATTTTCGTCCCATCGCCATCCTCTCTCCCCTTTCAAAAGTCCTAGAGAAATGTATCCATCTACAACTCCTTCCCCATCTCCCAGACAACAATCTATTAACTCCCACACAGCATGGATTCAGACCCCATCATAGTACTATGGCTGCCCTCCTATCCTTCCTTGAAACTGTGAATAAAGCAAGAGATTCTGGCCTCACTGTATCTACCATCCTACTCGATCTCTCTAAAGCTTTCAACACTATCTCTCATAATCTACTTCTTACTAAGCTATCTAACCTAAACCTTTCCCCCTCTTCCCTCCATTGGTTTACTAGCTATCTCTCCAATAGGCAACAAGCCGTCAAGTGGAAAAAAGCCACCTCCTCCTTCCTCAACACCCCTACAGGTGTTCCACAAGGTTCTATTTTAGGCCCCCTCCTCTTCAATATCTTCATCAATGCTTTTACCACTCTATCCCCCTTGCAAACATTATTCAATATGCGGACGACTCAACAATCATCTGTGCTGCCTCATCCATCCCAACTCTTCTAAAACTTACCCAAGATGCCTTCACCACCACAGAACAATGGATGAAAGACAACCATCTTGCACTCAATGCTGCTAAAATTAAACTTATGTTATTTACCCCCTCCAAAACTTATAACTTTGATAGATCTCTATTCTCCATCACCAGCCAAAACAACACATCTCTTGAGCTAGTATCTGAAACCAAACTACTAGGAGTCCAAATTGATGATAAGCTCAAATTCAACTCCCACCTCCTACTAAATATAAAAAAACTCACCAAAAACTAGGCCTGCTCTACCGTCACAATCGGTTCCTCACCTCAACTACCAAAATTACTCTCTCTACCACATTTCTCCTTCCCTCCCTTCTCTATGGTGCCCCTCTTCTTATAGACCTACAATCTTCCCTGAAAACCAAGCTCTCATCTTGTTACAATAAAATAGCCAGATTCGCCACCAGTAACAAATCATCCACCCATCACTGTGAACCTGTCCTTAAACTCAACTGGCTAGAGCTTCCCAACTACCTCTGCTACACTCAGCTCACCTATGCACATAAACTCATTTTCCAGCCATCCCTCTGTCCCTCTCTCTCAACTACCTTCAAAATGCATAAAATTCAAAGACTTCTAAGATCTAATAATCAAAACCTCCTAGAAGTTTACAGACCCCTACACCCTCCAGGACAAAACCTCCTGTCCTTCTCATTAGCACACCTATGGAACTCCCTTCCCCCCTTCATTCGTACAATTGCAAGCCTGCCATCCTTTAAAAAATCACTACACTCTCATTTAACATCCTCTTGGGAATGCTTCTGTTCACATCCCTCATAACCTACTCTCTACTCCCAATACTTTTCCTCTTTCCTTTTTCTCAAATCCCAGCTAGCAAATTCATGCTGGCTCCTAGCATACAACTCCTTATTTGTACCCTGAAATTTTTAGCAAAAAAAAAAAAAAATTTATGCCTTTATCACTTGTTTTTGTTGATATTTTTTTCTAACTTATAATCAGAATTTCTACAATGTTTTTTCTTTAATTTCTCATATAACTATGTGTGTAACATAACCTTTATATAATCTGTATGTGGAATATAATCTTTGTATAATCTGTATGTGGAGCTTTTCTCCCCAGGACTCCATTGAAAACGGGTTCTTTAGGCCCAATGGACTATCCTGGTTAAACAACTGCAAATAAATAAATAAATAAATAATAAATATATATAATAAAAGGGCTGTTTTAAACAACATGCACACATATTGATGGTTTCCCAACACTTTGTTTAGCTCATTATGTTGATTCTTGATAAAAATAATAATAAGCACAATTTTACATTTAGAATGTATTTTGGTCCAAACACATTAAGGACTTACATAAGGACACTTGGTCTTATGCAGTACCCTTTGCAATAGTCTGGGAGGTGAGTTTGCTCTGACATGTTGGACATATGGGGGATAGCTGATTCTAGGCATGTTTGGGTTGCCAGGAAGTGCTAGAGAGTCATCAGATTCCCTTTATGGAAATATATGTGGGATTGAAAGGTGTGTTGAGTGATTCACTGGCAGAGTGGCCACTGCATGGAACAGCCTGATAAAATGGAACAGGAAAAATATTGGTTTGGATATTTTAAGAACAGCCTGGAAACACATCACATGAACTAGTGAATGGTATTCTGGCAAAACTGGATGGGCATTGCTGCCTGTACTTGAAGTACTGATATGTGTGTATGTAAGGATTGAAATATACTTATAACAAATAAGAAACTAGAAGGATCTCATAATTTAAAGTCTATGGACTGTATAAACATGCTTGGAAGGAGTTAATAATAAGAATAAGGATTACAGCTTGTGGTCTATCAAATAACTAAGCAACAGCCACAAAAAAAAAAAAAAACACATACACAATAGTTATGTAATGTATGATTTTAGTAAATCGAGACATAAAATATATAATCATCATGTAAGATGAAGCAGTCTGCTGAATTTAGATATTAAAGACAGGATTTAATAACATGGGCTTGTGTATAATAACTCTACTGTCTTAACTTGTCATAAATGACATACACCACATTGAACATCAAGGGGAAGCATGATGATTTTCTTATATAAGTAAATATGCATAACAAGTCTTGCAATTGCTTTAACTTGAATTGTAGTTTTTGTAATCCATCTTCACCAGATATAATACTTAAGCAGTTACCAAGGTAACTAATGTTTTCTACATGACATCAAACTGAAAAAGTTGTTCAAGGGAAACAATAGAAGTCTGAACTTAAAATGTCACAGAATGTAACAATCATATCTGGAACAAATAGTATTACATTTACAATAGACACTCAGTTTAATAACATTGGCTTGTGTATAATAACACTATTGTTTTAATTTGTCATAAATGACATGCACTATATTGAATATCAAGGGGAAGCATGATGATTTTCTCATATAAGTAAATGTGCATAATAAGTCATATAATTGCTTTAACTGGAATTGTGGTTTTATAACCCATCTTGACCATACATAATACTTAAGCTGTTACCAAGGTAACTAATGTTTTATACATGACATCAAACTGAAAAAGTTGTGCATGGGAAACAATAGAAACCTGAACTAGGAATGTCACAGAATGTAACAATCACATTCTGAATTAATAGTATTAAACTGACAATAATCACTCAGTTTAACCTTTGCTGATTACACAAAATAGAATGTTGCCATTTAAATCTAAAAACATTCAGTATATGCCATAAAATGGCAAATTATGAATATGGAAAGGGAACTTGTAATCATTAATCACAATAAGTGAATTTATTGTTTTTAACCTATAATTTCGCTCATTTTGTAATAAGAAATGACAGATATGAAAATCATTATGTGTAGGAAATGGGGGGAAGAGGGATGCACTGATAATTAAAATGCACTAACTTTCATCAATGTTCACATAAAACAAACAATGCTTTAAGTACGTTAGCAACAAACAAAATTATTACTTAAATGCTGGCAAACAATTAAATATAACTTCTGATATGTCCAGTAAAATGCATTGTATTATAAACATTGGGTATAAATATTATTGCCATCTATTTATATTAAGTAATAACTTTTAAAAGACTTCATCAATAAGGGTGAATATGTTAAATAACTGTGCTATAATCATTTACTGAGGTTTTATATATGATACATCCTACTTTACTATGATTGAATTGCTTGTCATCAATCTTTCATGTAAATATTAATTGCTTATACAATAAGCAGACATTTATATTGTATTAGAATTCTGTCTAATCTACAAAAGTACTATATCAGTTCAAAATAATATAAATATTGCTTATTCCTATTACAAATATTCTCATAGGTTCATAGGTTCATAGATAAGTACTAGACTAACTGCCCCTGCAAGCCATTTTAAGTCTAGCCATGTATCCCCTGTGAAATTCAAACCCTGTACCTTGTGTTTGTAAGGCAAACACCTTAACCATTAGGCCACCCTCCCAACCTCCATATGATAATTCAATTTATGGAGCTCAGATGTTCTGTATTGTCAAGGTATGAGTGATAATCTGATGGACTTAGGTTTATCCATCAGATTAGGAATGATTTTCATTCCATGGCTAGTGCAGATCTTAGTTTTGTTAACATTTAATATTTATATAATAACAATTAATATTTACTAGCAGATAGATGCAGTGCAAACTTCACCCCCTCTCACTTCCAAAAGGGCCCACAACAATAACGGAAAAGTGTAGTGTCCCAAAAATCACAGATGCACAGGTAAAAACAGCCATTTCAAAAGCCAAAAACACAGCATCAATGGGTCCAGATGGTGTCCCAAGCTGCGTCTTGCACGAACTACAGAATGAACTAACCCCCCACCTAAACACGCTGTTCAACCTCAGCCTCTCCACAGTCCATGTGTCCATAGAATGGTGCGCAGCAATGGTTATTCCTTTCCACAAAGGAGGAGCCACAACTGACCCTGGTAACTATCGCCCCATAAACCTGACTAGTCTGGTCTGCAAGGCTATGGAGCGCATCATCATGGAACTCATTAACAAAGACATTGGGAACCTCCAAGCACTTGACCAGACCCAGTTTGGCTTTGTTAAGGGCAGATCATGCCTCCTAAACCTGGTTGACTTCTTCGAGACAGTCACCAAGGCCATAGATGAGAGAAAGGTGGTTCACACAGCCTACCTTGACTTCACCAAGGCTTTCGACACCATTCCTCACTTGGGTATTACAGAAAACCTCACCAGCCTGAACATAAACCCCTACATCACAAAATGGGTTGCCAACTGGCTTACAGACAGAACTCACACTGTAAGAATAGTGGGCTCCAGGTCCGACTCTAAACCAGTCACAAGTGGTGTCCCACAAGGCTCGGTCCTGGGACCCCTACTGTTTAGCATATACTTCTCAGAAGTATAGGTAAACACAGGAGGACTATGGCTAACCAAGTTCACCGATGACTGCAAACTGGGAGCCATAATTGACTCTCCGGCTGACACAGACATCCTCCAAAAGGACCTTACTGAGATGGACACCTGGTGTCAAAGTCATGGCCTCAAGCTAAATGCCAAAAAATCCATAGTCATCCCATTTGGGAAAAACAAAACACCCACGAATTACCACATAGGTGGCATCCCCCTTAATACAGAAGAGGTAATAAGAGATCTGGGGACCCAGGTAGATAGTAATCTCTCCTTTGACAATCATATTGCCAAACTAGTTAGGAAATCCTTCTATGTGGCCCATCTAATTACTAAAGGGTTTGCATCTAAAAATAAAGAGGTTATAGTGCCCCTCTACTCGTCACTCATTAGACCCATCATAGAGTACAATGCCTCATTTGGGATGTACCTCACAAGCCACTTCCAACAGCTGGAAAGACCACAAAAGTACCTCACCAAGTGGATTACTGGCCTCAAAAATATGTCCTATGCAGCCCGACTGTACTCAGTGGCATATCGCTTACTCAGAGATGATCTCTACCTGATTTACAAAGCCATGTCCAACACAGAATTGATGGACATGCTCCACCTAAAGAAATCCAAGTCACTGCAAGCCACATGCTCTAGTGAGCAAAACCTCACCACAACAATAAATAGAACATGCTGGAGGGATAGATTCCTGTCACAGAGACTCCCCATGCTTTGGAACAAAATTCCAAATTACATCAGGCAGAGCCCCTCACTAACACTCTTCAAGAGAAACCTTGACGAGTGGATGGGTAACAGAAAATACACCCCTGAGATCACTTCATTGGCTCTGCTTGACAGAGGATCAGTTAATTAGCCAATAGAGTGGCGAAAGCTGACACACTCTGGCTAGGCTTATAAATGCCCTTGGGCAGATAGCCTAGTACCTACCTATGAACCTATTTATTAATTTAAATTTATTTCACAAAAACATTTTAATATGCCTGACCAAAACATTACTTTATTTGTAAACACTCATAGTATAAAACTGATAATTTCCTTTAAAAGCTCAAGCATATACTTTATAGTTATCAGAGGAAAATGTTTAATAGTCACAATAAAACAAAAAATACATAGTCTAAATAACCTAAGATGAATTTAACTTTATTATATTTAAATACCAATGGTTTAAACAATCATAGCAAGAGATCAAATCCACTGAAATATTTAAAAATGAACAAAGCACAAATTGTCTTCTTTCAAGAAACTCATTTCAAAACAAATGACAATTACAAATGGAATCCTAAGGAATATTTGATATTGGTACAATCCACTTATAAGACAAAGACAAAAGGGTAAGAATTTTATGGAAATCAAATGTGATTAACCCAGAAATCATTTATAAGTATGAAGATAAAGAAGGCCTTATGGCATTAGTAATAGTTAAATATAATAATAGAATACAGATCTCAACCAATCTATACTGGTTCCCAGGCACTGGAACAGGAACTGTTGAAAAACACTTGGATTTCATTTCCAATAATTATAAAGGCAAATTAATAATAGGAGGAGATTTAATTGTATATTTGCTAGTTCTAAAACTACAAATAAAAGACCACTGCATACATCTGCTGTATCAAAAGCTTTAAACAAGTGAGCAGAATCATTTCATCTTGTAGATACTTTCAAATTTAAAGAAGATAAATCTTTGTCATTTTCCCATCAAGATCACAGATTTGGTACCCAAACTAGAATAGATAAAATATTTGCTGCCCATGACTTACACTCTAAAATCATTAATTTCTCAATCACTCCCTACCCCTTTTCAGACCACAATTCATTGATACTAAAACTTCAAAATGGGTACAAACCATTAATCTTTAACTCCAGAATTCCAGCATATATAACTAAAATTAAAGAGTTCTAACCCTGGTTATTATCTGAATTACAGTTCTTCTTAGATATTATTTATACCACAGAGATAAAATAATAACATGGGACAAATTAAAAGCTTACATATATGGTAAATCCCTAACTTGGTATAAAAAAAATCAGAGAATGGGATTCTGAATTATTATATCTACAATCCAAACTTTTGTCAGTAAAAGCTAAAAAACATCAAAATCATTTAAAGATGAGAAAGTAGAAGTATTAAACAATAAATACAATGAAATTCTAACACATAAAACCAGTTTAGCTTTAGAAAAACTAAAAATTAATACCTTGCCACTTCTCCCAAAAATCTACATAATTTATCCACAAGAATCAAAATACAATCAAAAGCTGATAACATTAAAAGTATCTTCCATGAAAAGAGAAGGGAAAATATCTTGGATATAGGTGACATTCTTGATGCCTATAGGAATCACTACATGGAGCATTTCCAAAAAGATAATATACATATCGATCAATTAAATCTAGATGAAAAATTTTCTAATATAAAAAAAATACCAGAAAAATTAAAACTAGATCTGCAAGCACAATATCCTACAAAAAAATACAGATACAACAAAAGAGGATAAAAATAATAAAGCTCCATGTATAGATGGCATAATTATGGAAATATATAAACTTTTTCCTTCAAAGATACTATCCCTCTTCCATAAAACTCTATTAGAAATTCAGTCACAAGGTTTAATACCACACACTTGGAGATATTCCTTAATCATACCAATCTTAAAGGAAAACAAATCCCCAAACCTCTGTACCTCATATAGACCTATATCATTATTAAATAATGACTATAAGATATTTATGACAATATTAACTAACAGAATGAAAATACCACTATCCAAAACAATAAATAATGAGCAAACTGGATTTATCTATCATAGACACACACACACATGACATTAAAAGGATAATTTTTCTTATAGATTATGTTAATAAAGAAAATAAAGAAACACTCATAATTGGCATAGATATAGAGAAAACCTTTGCGTCCCTAAATTAGGACTATGTATTCAAAATTCTGGTGTTATTTGAAATTTCTCTTTCCTTTCTTCATCTACTAAAAAATACATATGCAAATAATTTAGCATATGTTAAGCTAGGTCCTTTCACTTCTGAAGCTATGCATATAACAAAGAGTACTAAACAATGATGTCCCATATCACCATTTCTATTTTCTTTGGCTATTGAAATATTGGCAGGTTCAATACGTAACAATACAATAATTAAAGAAGTAGATGTTTATGAACAATACAATACTAAAGTAATGATCTTTGCCGATAACATATTATTAACATTATCCAATACAAAAGAGGCATTAGAAGAATTTGATATTTTAATTGACCCATTTTACATAACTTCAGGACTCAATTTCAATAAATCAAAATCAAAATTTTTATTTTTCAATAAAAAAAGAATTGCAGATGAAGGGGAATTACATTATAGGGAAACACAAATCTACCTCAAAATATCTAGGAATTGAGTTATGCAAGGATAATAATGAATTAGTCTAAAAAAACTGCAATAATATCATCAATACAATTAAAATCTCTGTGGAAAAGTGGAACAAAATAATATTAACATTTGAAGATAGACTACAGTTAATAAAAATGGTTTTACTACCCAAGATTCTATATATAGCTTTGGCAATACAACTGTTAAGAGAAAGGAATATACTCAAAGAAATAAATTCATGCCTAATAAAATTTTTATGATTTCACAAAAGAAACATAAAAGCTTTAATACATCATATCAGACCATGGAAACAGACAGGATTAAACTTTCCTGATATAGAAACATATATAAAAGCATCAACATAGAAAACAATCTCATATTGGATATGTCCACATTATTCTGCAAATTGGAATGAATTACTAACTGTAATATCAATAAATTAATTTTATTTACAAAAAAAAATCAAATAACAGATAAAATCAATTTGCCATGGCACATATTATGTATTAGTATGCAATATAACACAACTAAGCCCAATAAAACTTGTATGGTTAATTATTACATTGACTCATTTAGGAAAGTTATTAATGCAAATATAGATTTAAAAATCTGGTTTGATCTTTTAACACCATTCATAGCTACAAAGAGCTATCCACATAAAATATACAGAGAAATAATTAATTCCTGGGAACAGAAAGGATTTGTTTGTTGGTTTCAATGTATCAAAGAACTAAATGTTTTGGATATGCAAACAATAGAAACAGCATACAAAATTCCACAACAAGATTGGCTAACTATGCAAGGCATTCTGATGTATTCACAAGATTTATGCAGAATAATTAGTAATTCTTCATTTAAAGAAATACCTAAACTTATGAAATACCTATATGAAATCATATATAATGATTATGACATGGGAAATAGTATTTCAAAATTTTCCAAGATATTGATATATTATAAAACACCCAAATCCTCATATTGGAATTATATAACAAAAGGACACTCATTACAGCTAACTGGAGAAATTAAATCAAATATTTTATTATCAATAAAACATAGATCCTTTACACAATACTGAAAAGTTTTTAATTGGAAATGCTTGCACAGAGTATTCTTAATTTCAGATAGAATTACTAAAATTTATTCTTCCACAAAGGGAATATGTTGGAGGTGTGAGCCAATACACAATGCAGATTGGAATCACATTTTTTTGAGTGTGTTAAAATTAAGCCATTTTGGAATGGTATTAAAAACTTTTCATAAGTTTTATTTAATAAATCATTTAACTTATCTAAAGCTCTAGTATTATTAAATGTGTACGAAGGTCCTCATTTGAATGAGTCAAATATGTATCTAGTATGGACAATACTTGCAATCTCAAGGAAATGTATAATAAGAAGATGGAATACAAACACAATACTGACTTTGGGAGACTTCTACAGCCTACTGAAGACCACACCATTGTTGGAAATTAAAATTAAAGAATTAAGGATTCATCCTAAGCCATTTATTAGCAATCCATGAAAAAAAGTCTTATCGTTGATTGACACTTTACAATAACTGAACAGATACACTCTGATAACTGGATTGATATACCTATAAAGTAATTGTATATATTGGGCTCTGTTATAGTGTCAGGCTGATGTAAATAGTGTACATAGTTATTTAAAATGTTATATATAAATACTATGGAATTTATTCAACTGTATTTGAAAAATATTTTTTTTTTCTGAGAAAAAAAAAGAAAAGATATCTTACAACAAACCCAGTAACACCAGCAACTTTTTCAGTGTATAACAGCAATATTTCAAGTATGGTCATGTTTTGGGGTCTATGTCCCCCAATTATGTCAGGCTTTGTCCAGATGTCATGCAGTAAGAGGTTGATAGGTATGGTCTATCATTATTTAGCACTGTCATTCCTGCTGAGGGCAAAGTCTGGACAACATCTGAAACTCTGTTTATTCAAGAGGTCAGTGTATAGAGAATGCTCTTAGATGCCCTTGTAACATATTTTATGTGGGGGAGAGTAAGAAGTGTTTTAAATAGGCTGTTAGAACATGTGAGAGATATTACTGATAAGAAAGATGACAGTTCTATAGCTGTATATTTTTATAAATATCACCATGGGGATGGTAGTGGTTTACAACGTACTGTTTTTGAAAAAGTCTATTTCTCAGTTTGATCAAACAGTCATAAAAGAACAATTATGTATAGAATCAATTAATATTTTTAAATGTGATACTTTATCCTGTACGGGTTAAATAAGGAGTGTAATTGGAGGCTGTGTATTTAAATATGAAATTATAAGTGTTAATTGCTACCTGTATTTAAGGCATGTATTTCTTATAATGTTTTACTCCTTGAAGGCTTTGGCCAAGACGTCAGAGTATAATAAACTTGTGTGAATAACTGGCTGGTTGTTTTCCTCTTTACTATCTTCAGTCATGTTAGTGTTTTTGTTAAGAGGTCTTTGTATGTCTGGCCATTGTGTATGGCCTATCATGTTTTGTAGCTGTGTACTGTTTACCTATTATTTGGACTGGGGGGGCAGATGTCAGTGGCAT
This sequence comes from Protopterus annectens, assembly GCF_019279795.1. NCBI lineage: Eukaryota > Metazoa > Chordata > Ceratodontiformes > Protopteridae > Protopterus > Protopterus annectens. The sequence continues at coordinate 1,419,201,920 of NC_056725.1, forward strand.
GGGACCTTTTATATCCAACTGTGCATGCTGCCCCAGTTATGGGTGGTCTATCAGCAGCATATGTTTGTATGGACATTTTGAGACGTGTGTATGTATATATATATATATATATATATATATATATATATATATATATATATATATATATATATGGGTTCCGTTCAGAAGCTCGAAATACTGAAATCTCGAATTTCAGTATTTCGAGCCCAAGAAGCCGAATCCACATAATAGTGAAAATTTAGAAGCAAGAAATTCAAAACCTCGAATACCGGAGGTTTTGAATTTCATGCTTCTAAAGTTCCGCTGTGGTCATGTATTCAGGTAAATGTGTGTGTGTGTTAAGGGGTTTGGGTAAGAGCTGTGGTGTGTGTCAGTGTGTTTTGTTGCTGTGATGTGTGAAGAGAAAGTAGCTTGTGTGGTGGTGTTCTGTGTGTGTTTGTATGTAGTGCGACCTTGGAGTGAGAATATTTAAGTAGTAGAGTGATTGTGTGTGTTTGTGTGGTGGATGGTGTGTGTGTGTGTGTGTGTGTGTGTGTGTGTGTGTGTGTGTGTGTGTGTGTGTGTGTGTGTGTGTAGTAAAACCGCAAAATTAAAAACTTCCGGTATTCGAGGTTTTGAATTTTGCGGTTTTTAGTTTTCGTTGTTTTGTGGATTCCACTTCTTGGGTTCGAGATACTGAAATTCGAGATTTCAGTATTTTGAGCTTCTGAAGTGAATCTATATATATATATATATATATATATATATATATATATATATATATATATGTACACACACACATACACACACACACACACCTCAGTATTTATTGCTAATATATCTACATATTGTTATGCATATATATAGATATATATATATATATATATATATATATATATATATATATATATATATATATATATGTATCTCCATACATATCTATGTATCACTCTGTATATGTATATGTTTCTTTTCATACATATATTTGTAGATACCAGTCACTCCTGATTGTATGGCATCTCTTCCCTATTGTAAAGTGGCTGTAATGCATGGAATGTTTGAAAAAAGCATTACTCATTTCTGTAGTTCTGATGGCTTAAGGGTAAATTGCTGTTGCTATGATATACAGGGTCTTGGGTTCAAAACCTGCAAAGGCTGCTTATTTTGTTGCTGGCCAGAACAAGGGCTATTGGATACATCATTTAGTAAGTGTATTTGATTTCCTTTACATAACATACTTCTATGAGCTGTCATTACAGTAGCAAGGGGTGTGACTGTATTGTGTGGGACACGTGTATACATGGGTAGTATCACATGTTATATGCACTCACACTTGCATATTACACCAGCTACAGTACACTGGTTGACAAAACTAATTTAACACATATAGCATTATTGAATTGGTACTTTTAGCACTGCTTTTCCATGTAAAATTTGGTACTCAAACCATGCACCCCTGCATGCAAAGCTGGGACTCTGAGTACTACACTATCTTGTTCTTGAGGTTTGAGCTGTATGTTTTGATGTATCTCCTATTGGATATTAATATGATATTATTATATTAACTGTAGAGTATTGTGTTTTTTGGCCATGTCGTTGAGGACTGCTGTCATGTAGTAATGGCATACATTTCAGTTTCAGACTCCTATTCTTCAGAACATTCATCCTAATGTATAACCTGCTTGATATCTACTTTCTCTTTCTGTCCTCTGTGCAGATGGGATGACACCAGTGCTCAGGCTGTGGTAGACTACACTGCAGAATGGGTCTGAAAATCCATGCCTGTGTTCATGTAGAATGCAGCCAGAAAGGGTATCAGGACTATGGAGACCTCCATGTGTTGCCTTTAAGAGGGCATTACAGACCTGTGTAAGGGACATTACAGAGGTGATGGTCTACAGATTCACAGACAGGTAGGAATACTTCACAGGACAGGATATTTGGAGACAGCCCAACAACATGGGGGACATATCTCCAGAATTGTGAACAGATTCTATAATATCACCAGTGCTGTTATGCATATGGTGGGTTGATAGATTGACAGGGTTTGTGTGGACAAGCATTTACTGAGTGACTTCACATCTGACAGTGATATGTCTCTGACATACCTCTCCACTGGCATGCTGTCCACAGACTGGCCACATGTTTGCCTGTTATGTTTTGTATGTTCCCCAGACAGTTGTTGTCCTTGGAAAACCAGTTGGGGAGTCTGGGGAATGCAGCCAGTAAATACTAACATTTATTGGTATTACTGACTATATATTCATCATAAAGGATATGTTACAACAAACCATGTTACATCAGCAACTGTCTCAATTTATGACTGCAATATGTCCAATCTACACCTGTGTTTGTGCCTCTGTCCCCAGATGATGTCAGGCTTTGTCCAGATGTCATGCACTATAAGGCTCAGAAGTATTTAGTATCATTATTTCTTGCCTTCATTCCTGCTACCATCCCAGTGATGTAGTAGACCCACACACATGTCAGGGAAGCAGCCATAGAGTCCTCAGCCTCTACATTCTGAGGTGAACTGTACACGTGAGATGTCTGTGCATGTCTGGCCATTGTTAACAAACTGTCAGGCTAGTGTAGACATGTAATGTGTACATGTTATTTGGGCTGTGTGTGGAGGGGGTAGATGTAAGTGTTATGGCTCCCTTTTTATCGGACTGTGCATGCTGCTCCAGTTTCTGCTGGTCTATTTGCTGTATGTGTTTTTAGGGGCAGACTGAGACATGTCCTGTACCATGGTCAGGATTCAGACTACACTGTGAATTGGGCCAGTATATGTAGGGCTAGTGTATGAGTGATAAACCATTATGTATTTGTTCACACAGTTCGTATACTCTACTGTTCACTTGACTTACCGGTATGTGACTGTGGTAAAATTGGTTATGATATGCACTTTCACACTGCTGTTTGCTTTTCGGTGCTGTTACATACCTGTAGTGCCTGATATATTTGCAAATACACGTGTAATTCCCCATAGTGGATTTGCTATTTCAATTACTTGTGCTATTTCAGTGAATATATGTTAGAGCATACAGGAAGGTGTTACCGTAGCAACTGTTTCAGCTTATCTATGCCAGTATTTCAGATATTTCCCAATTTTCATGGCTTCCACCCACCACTTTGTCAGCCTTGGTCCAGATTCATTGTAGTAAAGGGTTCTGAGCATGCCTCTCAACTGGCTGGATTGTTTCAGGATGTCCAGGTTTATTGCTCATATTTCTGGTCTGTTTTACAGATTAGTCTCATTTCTCTGGTAAATCACTGTAATGATATGGGAATTTTTGTCAGTAAATGATGACATACATTTCATTTTCAGACCTCACAGCCATCAGAATATGTATGCCAAAACAAATTGTGTTACACTGGCAACGTTTTACATTTATAAGGGCAATATTTAAAACAAGTCCCTAGTTTGGGCACCCATGTTGACAGCCTTTGGACAGATTTGTTGCACTAAGAGGTTAAGAGGTATGATTCTGAGATACAACTCCACTACATGTTGTACATATATGTATATGTATATATATATATATATATATATATATATATATATATATATATATATATATATATATATATATATATGTGTGTATAGATGTTCATGGGTTCATAGGTGTGTACTAGGCTAATAGGCCTGGAGCCATAACAGAGATGGGTCAAACATGGCTTTGTAAGTCAAGTAGAGATCGTCTCTAAGTAGGCGATATGAGTTAGAGCATAGTTGGAGTTTTTTGAGTCTGTCCATATAGGACAAGTGTTTAAGGCCTAGAATCCTGTTTGTGAGGTACTTTTGCAGCCTCTCCAGTTGTTGCAGGTGTCTAGTGAGGTACATGCCAAATGGGGCATTGTACTCGATGACTGGCCTACTGAGGGAAGAGTAGAGGGAGACAATGACCTCTTTCTTCCTAGATTCAAAAGCCTTAATAATGAGATGTGCCACATAGAATGACTTTCTTACCACAGTGGCAATGTGGTGGTCAAAGGAGAGGTTGCTGTCAACCTGTGTTCCCAGATCTCCTATAATGCCTTCTGTGTTCAGGGGACTACCATCAATGTGGTAAGTCATGGGAACTGGGTTTCTCCCAAAGGGGATGATGACATATTTTTTGTGATTGAGCTTAAGCCCATGGTTCAGACACCAGTTGGACTCATTAAGGCCTTTCTGTAGGATGTCAACATCACTTGTGGAGTTAATAATAGCTCCCAACTTGCATTTGTCTGCAGACATTTTCAGCCAGAGTCCCTTTGTGTTGCCCTGGACTTCAGAGAGGTAGATAACAAACAGAAGAGGACCCAGGACTGAACCCTGTGGGACTCCACTCGTGACTGGTCAGCAGTCTGACTTGGTCAGCTACTTTCACACTGTGGGTTCTATCTGTGAGACAGTTTGCAACCCACCTAGTGACATAAGGGTTGATGCTGAGCTTAGTGAGTTTTTCCATGATTCCTGAGTGGGGAATGGTAACAAAGGCCTTGGCCAAATCCAGGTAGGCTGTATGAAACACCTTGCCTTCATCCACAGTTCGGGTGACTGACTCAAAGAAGTCAACCACGTTGAGCAGGCATAACCTACCCTTCACAAAACCAAACTGTGTGGGATCCAGAGTCTGGAGATTTCCTATAGCCCTGTTTATTAGGTCCATGATGATACATTCCATAGCTTTGTATAACAGACTCATCAGGCTAATGGGGAGATAATTCCCAGGGTCTGTAGTCGCTCCTCCTTTTTGGGAATGGATGACTGTAGCAGTGTACCATTTGGTAGGGACATGAGGCTGTGACTGAATAAGGCACACAGGCAAGGTGCCAGTTCACTCTGTAGTTCATGTAAAACACGGCTAGGGATAATGTCAGGTTCTATAGATGCTGTATTCTTGGCCTTGGACAGTGCTGTTTTAACCTGTGCAGCATGTATATATAGAAAACCTGACTGAGTCTACAGAATCTTTTCCCTACTGTTGAAAGACACCACTGACTGATTTGTTTGAAAAAGCATCAGTATTGTCTAGAGCTCACATGGTGTAGTGGTACATTACTCTGACTGTGGTGTACAGGGCCCTGGTTCCAAGACTTGGCAGGACTGATTATTTTGTTTCAAAGCAGAACAGTAGCTGCTGGAGACAGTGGGATAAGGGCAATATTTAAAATAGGTCCCTAGTTTGGGCCCATTGACCCCCTCCCCCATTTTGACAGCCTTTGGACAGATTTATTGTAGTAAGAGGTTGGGAGTATGGTTCTGAGATATGACTCCACTACATGTTATGAGTACATATATATGTATATGTGTGTATCTCTCTCTCTCTCTCTATATATATATATATATATATATATATATGTGTGTGTGTGTGTGTGTGTGTGTGTGTATATATATATATATATATATATATATATATATATATATATATATGTGTGTGTGCGTGTGTATATATATATATATATATATATATATATATATATATATATATATATGCCAATAAAACCAACAAGCTACAAAATGAAGAAAAAACTTTACACTGGCAAAAAAACTTCTACAACTATATAAAAAAACAACACCAGAACCAGTAATTGAGCACACTTTCATTCTTTTAATATGTAAGAACTTCTTCAGAAATAAGAAGGTACAAAGAAAATCAGTAAATATATATTACATGTCATATGGCAATAAAGCAGTAAAACAGTAACAGCCAATGAAATATCCCTATCGTTCTTTAAATATGCACATATCATTATACGGTAATGAAGTGACCTGAAAAATCATATACAATATACAGCATACAGCAAACTAGTGAAAAGTGAGTCTGTCATGTGAACTCAGGTAAGCCATTTCAAAGCACATTTTAAATTGATATTATCATTCAAACCAGGAGCTGAATCCACTCCCACCAAAAGTTGCCATTTGAGTTCCCTAACCTCCAGAAGAGTAGCATAGTCACCAAAAAACTGTTCTACTTGCTTTAATACTAAAATAGCAATTTTTCAAAATTAGCTCAACTTAGCTAATGCCTAGTTAGTACATTTCGAGAGTCAGAACTTCTGATAGGCCCACAATGTTCTTTTATTCTGTCTGACAGTATCCTGCAAGTCTTTCCCACATAGAATAATGACAGGAATTACAAACTGCAGCATAAACCAAATTAGTGGATGAACAGTCAAAATGATGGGCAAATGTAACTTTATAGTCATTGTGTACAAATGTGTAGTAGTTCCCTTAGAAAATAAACTTGCAACAAACACATTTGCCACACTCGAACATGCCAGGTGGGTCAATAATGTTTCTAACAGAATTTAACACCAGTGCTGAGTCTGTGTTATCAAGTGAATTTCTAATTGTTTTAGACTTTTTATATGCAACCAATGGAGAATCCCCTAACAAGTTAGTCAAATTCTGTGAACTAGTAACAATGTTCCAGTTGTAAGAGATTACATCCCTGATACACTTCTTATACCTGCAAATATGTATCAGGGAAGCCTGTCTGGAAAAGCAGCAGTATTACTTTGTTTAGGTGTAAAACCACAGTGAAGAATGGGTTGAAATTTATTGTGTCTGTCTCTAGCCACTTCCTGAGCCATGCTATACACAAGATCCTTAGGGTAATGTTTTTTGCAAAAACAGGTTACACAAAAAGTCCATCTCAGCATTAAAAGTAGTATCCACGCTAACCAGTCTGAAGAGTCTAATGAATTGACCCCTTAACATATTCCTTTTAATGTAGAAGGGGTGTTGGCTGGTAAAATCTAAAAAGTTGTTATGATAGGTTTCCTTTCTGGAAATGTTAGAGATTATGCTCCTGCTGGTGACATCAATAGAAATAGAAGTATCAAGAAAGGAAACAGTGTTACCAGAACCTGATTTAACAAATTTCAAAAAACGAATACTGTTACTCATGGCTAGTAAGAAGTCTTCCAGCCCTTGGGCAGGGCCCACCCATGCAGAAAATATATCATCAATATAACTGTGGTATAAGCGGGTGTGCTGGAACCCCGGTAAATGAACAAGAGTGTCTACTTCCCAGGCACCAAGCACAAGATTGACATAGGATGGAGCCATTTTCAAAACCATGGCTACCCCTTTAATTTGCTGATACACTTTGCCATTGAAATGGAAAAAAATATTGCACAATGCTCTTTCTATTAAAACACTTAAAGTCATAATCTTGGTATGTCCATAATTTGCATAATTTCTAAGGTATTTTTTCACATTTTGCAATGCTTCCTGATGTGGAATATTAGTATACATGGACACAACATCTAGTGTAACAAAACCACAGTTATTAATGTCTAAATTCGCTTTAAATATCTCATGTAAAAAGCCTCAAAAATCTTGAATATAAAACTGTGTTTTTTGCACTATGGGGTTTAACACACTGTCAATGTATTCTGAAATACCTTCAGTTTTTGGCTTTTATTTGAAATAATGATTCTGAATGGGGGTGCTGAGCATTTTTATGAATTTTGGGGGTGCCAAAACATTTTCCCAAACCTGGACTAAATACCTGTAAGCATTGTAATTCCTCTAATGTGATGAATTGGTCATGCTCCAGAGATAGCAGTAATGAATCAATTTTATCAAACTGTTGTTCAACATACCCAATAGAAACCATTTTGTAGTATTCATTACCAGATAAATCTGCTTATGTTCTTAGTAGATATTCAGCTAGTTCCATTAGTACTACCCCTGTACCTTTGTCAGCTCCCATTATTCTTAATGACTTGTCAGTAGAAAGGGATCTGAGTGCAAGAGACTTCTTATGTGACAAATTAAGCCATTTGGCTGTATTCACCTTATTGCATACTTTTCTGATATCCTTTTTGCATACATTAAGGAAAGTAGACAGTGTGCTGTCTACAACTGGGTTAAACAAACTATTTTTCTTTAACTGTACAGATTCAGCATTATTATTTTCTGTTGTTTGAGAATCAAACAGTTCATCTTCAGAGTCATTGTCAGCAAAATAATACCTGAGGTTTAGCTTTCTCACGAACAAATGCAAATCAAGAAGAACTTCAGCCACAGAGGCTCTCTGCACTGGTTTGTAAGTAAAACCTCTTTTTAACAGGGTTAAATGTTCTGCAGACAAGGATCTGCATGTCAGTTTGAACAATGCATTGCCATTCACATTTTGCAAAGCTATATGGGAGGTATTAACAGAAGCAGACTGCTCTGTAATTGTATTATGTGCAGAACTTGTGCTACTTAGTGTATATTCCTGGCATACCTGCATGTTGTCATAGGGCTCCCCAAATCTCAATATCTCCAGTTGACTCTCCCCCTTGAGAGCAGAGACTCAGCACTGGTGTTAAATTCTGTTACAAACATTACTGAACCACCTGGCATGTTCGAGTGTGGCAAATGTGTTTGTTGGTAAGTTTATTTTCAAAGGGAACTGCTACACATTTGTACACAATGACTATAAAGATACATTTGCCCATCATTTTGACTGTTCATCCACTAATTTGGTTTATGCTGCAGTTTGTAATTCTTGTCATTATTCTATGTGGGAAAGACTTGCAGGAAACTGTCAGACAGAATAAAAGAACATTGTGGGGCTATCAGAAGTTCTGACTCTTGAAATGCACTAGCTAGGCATTCTCTAACTTGTACTAATTTTGAAAAAAATCTGTTTTTAGTATTAGAGCAAGTAGAACTGTTTTTAGTGACTATGCTACTCTTCTGGAGGTTAGAGAACTCAAATGGCAAATTTTGGTGGGAGCAGATTCAGCTCCTGGTTTGAATGATGATATCAGTTTAAAATGTGCTTTGAAATGGCTTACCTAATTTCACATGACAGACTCACTTTTCACTAGTTTGCTGTATGCTGTATATTGTATATGATTTTACAGGTCACTTCATTACCGTATAATATGTGCATATTTAAAGAACGATAGGGATATTTCATTGGCTGTTACTGTTTTACTGCTTTATTGCCATATGACATGTAATATATATTTACTGATTTTCTTTGTATCTTAGTCGCTGTATGCTGTATATTCTACATGATTTTTCAGGTCACTTCATTACCATATAATGATATGTGCATATTTAAAAAGTTTAGGGTTATTTCATTGGCTCTTACTGTTTTACTGCTTTATTGCCATACAACATGTAGTATACATTTACTGATTTTCTTTGTATCTTATTCTGAAGAAGTTCTTACATATTAAAGGAATGAAAGCACGCTCAATTACTGGATCTGGTGTTGTTTTTTCATATAGCTATAGAAGTTTTTTTTTTGCCAATATATATGTGTGTGTGTGTGTGTGTGTGTGTGTATATATATATATATATATATATATCTATATATATATATATATATATATATATATGTGTGTGTGTGTGTGTGTGTGTGTGTGTGTGTATATATATATATATATATATATATATATATATATATATATATATATATATATATATATATATATATATATACATATATATATATATATATATATACACACACACACACACACACACACATACACACACACACACACACATATATATATATGTATGTATATATGTATACTGAGTTCACATGACAGACTCACTTTTCACTAGTTTGTTGTATGCTGTATATTGTACATATATATATATATATATATATATATATATATATATATATATATATATGTATATATATATATATATATATATATATATATATATACATATATATATATGTGTGTGTGTGTGTGTGTGTATTTCTTTTCTTTTCTATATATATGTATATGTATATATTTTATATGTATATAAATACATATATTATATATTTATTTTTCCATATATATATATGCATATCCATACATATATACATTTATATATATATATCTATATATATATATATATATATATATATATATATATATATATATATATATATATATATACAAAACCTGACTGATTCTGCAGAATCCTTTCCCTACTCTTGAATGACTCTACTGAATGATATATTTGAAAAAGTGTCAATCCTTTCTGTAGCTCAGATGGCTTAGTGATAAATTGCTGTTGCTCTAGTGTATGGGGTCCTGGGTTCAAGACCTGTGACAGCTGATTATTTTGTTGCTAGCTAGAACAAGGGCTGTTGGATACAGGCAATTATAAGCAGTTGTAAGTGGGTTTGTGTGGGTTTGCATGATGCTAAATGATGCCAAAACATGGCTAAATAAGAAACTGCTTAATCTGTGTAAGCATTGATTAGCATCGCACAAACTCACTTACTACCTCTTACACCCACTTACCCTGTGCTAATTTCTTTAAAAAAAAGAAAAAGGGGTGATAGGAAAGTGGCAAAAAAGGGGGCACACAGAGAGAAAACAATGTGACAGATAGGGATGTGCAGGATGGGTGTAGGAAAGGTCCATATCGGTCCATTTCTGATACAGCAACAGCTGTGCATTTGTACAGAATTTGGAGGTGAATTTGGATACTCCAACCCATGTGAGAAGTTTTTTTTTTTTTAATAAGGTGAGAGTGGGATGTTGGAGAAGGGTTGTAGGTATATTTGGGGAGGTAGGTTGGATAGGAAGACAGACAAGACAGACAAGACAGCAGACAGGGTCAGTATATGACATACATGGGGGAGTAAACACCTGGGATTGGGAGGGTTGTTGGGAATCGGATGCCCACGAGCCCCCAAATGGATACAGTAGGACTGACATCCCCACCCATGGGCAGTCACCACTGCACCTTCATGGCTCCAAAGGTGGTTGAGCTGGGGGCTGAGCAGGAGGGGCAGGCTGACCCTCAAGATGCACCACACAGCCCTCAAGCTGGCATAGCAGATCTCCAAACTCCTTTCGAAGCTCGCTATGCACCAATCCCTGGATCTGATGAAGGGTGGCAGTGTCCTGTCTGTGCCAGCTCCTGGGGGCAACCTGGGGAGGACTGGCCCCATCATCTGAGGTGGTTCCACTCAAAGGTGGTGCAGGAACAGTGGACAAGGAGGTCCTGGGTTGGGTCCCAGACATGCTGGGGCCTGGTCCTATGACTAGTTGAGGCAGGACAGGTGGATCCGCTGGGATCGGCCTTCCCAAATGTGCTATGGTGTTGCAGTTTTATAACATATGTTGGTAAGTCATGAAAAACACAGTCCAGGAATTGTTATAACAGCATGCAATGGTATTCCCATTAACCCAAAACAACAGATTTGGAACAGTTGCATAGCAAACAGAACACATGCATATATGGAGCAACAGTGGGCATTATAACAGCTTGCAGGTTACATTGATAGCAACAGGCCACAAATATAGTATTTGAACAGGGAACATTAATAGTCAAACATTTAAATATTTATAGAACAATAGGACACATGTCCCAACAGTAGGTTTGGTGAAAAATATACCCATTGATTTATGTGCTTAGATTATTGGTGCAGATAGGATTGGGGGGAGAGGGAGATATTAATTAACAACTGTATAGGCTTCAATTGCTTACAACTTTAATGATCATTGCTCTAATCATTACTCTCCAGGTATTACCTCACTTTACATTGACCTATGGCCTTGAGTTGGGCAGTGGTATGTTTGTACACAGTGTATAAGTACAGCCTTCTTACAGCTAAGATATACCTTTTCTTACCTGGCAGACCTGTGGAGGAAATTTCTGTTAACACTACCTGACTGTTTTTACACATATTCACATAGTCAGGGTTACATATGTGCACTCATACTGTCTGTGTGTGATTGTGTGCTACTGACATACTCTGCCTTGATTTCTGTTGATCACCCTAGGTGTGGGTGGCAGTGACAGCATGTCACTTGAGGGATTTTTCTTGGAGGAAACTATTTGGTGTATGTACTTATCTTACTATCATTTTCAGCCTTGGGGTTAGACAGTGGGTGTTGGACACAGTGTATAAGTGCAGTCTTCTTACAGCTAAGATACACCTTTTCTTACCTGGCAGACCTGTGGAGGAAATTTCTGTTAACACTACCTGTTTCCACACATATTCACATATTCCCGGGTGAAATATGCATACAGCTTATTACCACTCCCGGGATTCGAACTGTGCCTGTTTGTGCATAAAATAGAACAAAGTTTGCATTTCATCAGAATGAGCTATTGAGAAACTGCTGTTTCTTCTTTGGCTGTTTTCTGCCTAACACTCTCTTGGTTGTATAATCTGACTTTGTAATTCTTACATTCATGCATGGCAGATAGTTCTTATACTGTGCATTCATACTTTGACATAGCACAGTCTGGAAACCACTGGTTAACACAACATTACTATTCGGGTATCAAATCTTGGTGCATGGAATATTTCATATAGTTAATCTCCTGTTTTACAACTCCACAATCTTTGTCAAATAAGCCTTGATTATTTAATGCTTTCAGAGCTATAGTTGCTGTGCAGAAACTGCAGACATTTCAATTCCTACCACCACATACCAAAGTAAACATGACCAGTCTGGGGTTTTGACTTTTATTGACAGGTACTGACACTTTTATTGATATCTACCCTGTACATCACTATTACTCTGCTAATGTCTCATTTATTCAGTACAAACCATACCCATTTCTAAATACTGACAGGTGACATTCTACTCCTTTTTATTTGCCATGAATGCTACAAACTAGATTTGTACTCAACAGCCTCACAATGCAGCCTTAGCAGCCTGCTGGCATGGGTGTCCGTGTTTGAGGCCTTCTCACCTTCAGCTGTACAGGAGATAGAGAAACATTTCTGCATACCTATCCATCACATGCACATGCTGGACTTTGGAAAACACTTATTGATACTGATACTTACACACAGCTGGGGCATTCCTCATCCATGTATCTTGGACCCACTGGTCCAAGAGCTCCCTCTTCCTACACTTCAATTCAGCAAAGTGGTGTCGGACCTGCTTACCAGTCTGAGGGATGCCAGTGGCACTGGTGAGGTCATTTGCGAGATGGTCCCAGGCCTTTGCTTTGTATAGGGAGCCCTGGTACTGGTCCTGCAGCAGTCTCCCTTCATGGTCTTGTACTAGGACTCCAACCATGACCCTGGACTCCTGAATGCCCTAGTGCTGCGCCCAAAAGCACACACCTTCACCAACACCAGTCATAGTGCCTGCAGTGATGAGCTACAACTGGTTATGGGCTGTATTCCCACCTGCAAGGTTTAAATAGGGCTGATTTCCCACACTTTACCATGATTGTAAGGTTTTGAATATGCTGAGCTGAGATAAGCAACGGGCAAACACACTTAGCAGATAGGCATTGCTTAAAGGGGTAGATGCTAAGCACTGTTTACCAGTGTGCAAATCTGCTTAGCTACACTAATTATTGCTAAGCATACAAATTTAAGCAATGCTTACTCAGGCTAAGCATACCTGAGCACAATTTAGCATTGTTCAGCTTTCATTTTATAGAGTATCAGGGTTGTGGGGTTGATTTCTTCTTAATGACATTTTATGATTATGTATGTTTCCCTTCACTAACATCTCCCTATGTGCTTTCATTAAATTATATTCTGTGTGGCTATACTGTATATAACAAGTGTTTATATGGGGGTTTCACATCTGTACTACACTGACACCTCATATTTGGAACTGCTACACTACCCCGGTTAACATATATTATTCAGTACCTATTTATAAAAAAAATACTTTTACTGCTGTTTTCACATATGAAAATGAATGGACTACAAGGGGGCTTAAACCATGAATGACTGCATGTTAAGCAAATGCTTTAACCACTACACTATTACACTTTGCCTGTTTTGCCTGTATGTTTCTATTTAGCTCCTTCGGATGTTTCACCTATTCTGTACACAGCTGCGTGATGCGCACACCTGCCCAGCTATGCTTAAACTTTACTGGGGATGGAAAAAAATGAAATAAACTTGTTTTATTTTTATTTACTGCAGGGGTATGCACATTGATTTCTGCATCTTAAGGCAGGATATCTGGACAACAACATCATGCATGGGGGAATTGGTTTAAATGTTCCTGTCAGGAACATGCTTACTTATTTGTTATGCCAGCATGTACACTGGCATACCATTCTGGACATTATCTGTGCTGGATCATTGTGGGGGGGTTGTGCTTTTGTGTATTTTTTAGTGTATTTTTTCCGTGGACACTGTTATGATAACATATCTGTGGACACTGTTTGATGCTTTGGGATTGCCTGCACTTGTTCACAGATCATGTCCATGTGGAGAATACAGCAGCCTGTCTTCATTAATATGCAAGGTGTGTTGCTGTTCTACATGAGCATGATCCACTCCATGCAGGAATAGCACTATTCCTGCATGGAGTTTGATGAATCCAGGGGAGTGTCAAATATAGAGATCTGAAACAACCTCGTGTTGATCAGGATTTGACACAGGAATGGTTAAGGAGAGATGAGTTGAAACACATAGATGAATGGTTAATAATGGCAGCCCTGGATAATGGGCTACATACACGTTGGTTTACAAAGTCTATTGAACATGTGGTAGAAATAGTTAAAAATAGGCTCTGTAAAAAAGAATTAGAAACAGTTGCACACCTTGTTACTGGGCATGCTATACTCATGGCAAAGAGCATGTACACTAAAAGTAGCAATAATGTGACAATATTTTTGCACTGGGGATTGTGCAGAAACAATAATAAAGAAGTAGCTGACAAGAACTGGAAACATGAACCACAAAGCAATATAGAGAATGATGAAGTGTATATCACATGGAATCACTCATTACCAAAAATTAAAAAAAAACAGATATAGTCGTCCATAAAAAAGTGCAAAAGTAACATTGATCATTGGAATTGCTACAACTAATGACTACAGTGTCTCATGTACAGAGACACAAAGTCAAAATATCAAGATTTGCAGGCAGAAATGAGAGCAACGTGGTAGAAAGATACCTGGAAAGTTCAATATTAGTAGTAGGAGCAATGGGTCTAATAAAAAAAGGAACTATAGTTGTATTTAGATATACTACCAATACATGTAACTTCATGTGAATTGCAGGAGTCAATTCAAGGCACATTGTAGCTACTGCGAAAAGCACTTTTGGCTACCATCAAAGATTGAAACCATAGTAATTTCATGAACTTTAATTATACTCTTAGGACTGGGGTACATTCCTGTTATAGTATTAGTAACCCAAAAAGATTTGGAGAAATTAAACCAAGAGAAACAATCAAGGAAAGATTAAGAGTTTTCCTTTAACTGGACCATTTAACAACTGACAATACTTGGCACATTTCATCAATAAGATTAACTGATTCATAGATTCATAGACAGTTACTAGGCTAGTGATCTAGGGGCCTTTCTAAGCCTAGCCAAGTTTTCCAGAAAGAACGATGATGTCCTGTATCCAATCACGACACTGAGGACCAGGCATTTATAAGCTACCACTGTCCATATGGGACATAAATGCCAGGCTCGGTGTAAATTTCCTATTCCCCATCCAACTTGTCTAGGTTGTGCTTAAACTGGGTAATAGACAAACTCAGCTTCACATGGAAGCCTGTTCTATAGCAGGGGCAGTCTGTGGGACATATCTTTCTCTCCAGCATATTCTGTTAAAATCACAGACAAAATTCAGGTCCCTAGACCTTGTATTTCTTGTACTCTTTGACTTACAAATATATAGGAGGTTCATTAGTGTAGGGTTTGCAGATGTCTTGTAAGCCAGGCATAGATCACCCCTTGGCATTATATAGGAGGCTGAGTAGAGGGAAAGGGCTTTAAGGTGCTCTGCATAATGCAGGTCTGTTACTACTTGCATTCATTTGTAAAGAACCTTTGAGGCCACTCTAGTTGCTGAATATGGCTGGTCAGACAAACAAAATGCAGCACTGCATTCTATGACTGGTCTGATAAGGACTTCTTTGGACCTAGATGCCATGTCCTTACTTATAAGTTGTGCAACATAAAAGGATTTCCTCACCACTTTGACCATATGGTAGTAGAAGTAAGTCTACTGTCTATGTGCGTACCCAGCTCCCTGACCACTGGGTCAACTCTTAGGGTTGTATTATCAACATGGAAATTAGCCAGGATGGTTGACCTCCCAAAAGGTATAAGTATACATTTCTTAGCATTGAGTTTAAGACCATCGCTTTCTCACAATTTGTTAGTCAGAGATACACCTTCTTGAAGAATGTTAGCATCTGCAGGGGAGTCGATGATAACCTCCAGCTTGCAGTCATCTGCAAACTTAGCCAGCCATAAACCTTCAGAATTTGTTTCCATTTCAAAGAAATATATGCAAAAAAGGAGTGGGCCCAGTACTGAGCCCTGGCGTCTCTGCTAGTGACTGGCCTCTTGGTGGAGGTGGCCTCAACTATTTTGACCTCCTGGGCCCTATCAGTGAGCCAGCTGGCTGTCCATCGGATGATAAAAAGGTTTATACCTAAGTTAGTGATCTTGTCTATAATGCCTGAGTGGGGTATTGTATCAAAAGCCTTGGTCAGGTTGAGGTAAGCTGGGTGCAATGTTTTTGTGACCCTCTCAAAAAAGTCTACCAGATTTAATGGGCATGACATTCCTTTAACAACACTGAACTGTGATGGGTCCAGCATTTGCAGGTTACCTATGTCCTTATTTATCATGTCCACGATGATTCTTTCCATGGCCTTACATATGAGACTGGTAAGACTTATGGACCTGTAGTTACTCGGTTGTGGTTGGCCCTCCTTTGTGCAGTGGAATGACTGTAACCATCTTCCATTCCTTGGGCACAAAACCTGATTGAAGGCTGCAGCTGAAAAGTGATTCAAGTGGACCAGAGAGGTCATGTTTCCTGCCATTTATTAAACATCCCAGATGTTATCAAGGCCCATCAATGCAGTGTTTTTGGCCTTGGAAAGTGCATTGATGACCTGTTCCCTAGTAATGGTTGGGGGGATTGTGGGATGTGGCATTTCCTTTGGACTCTCAGGGGGAGAAATTTGTGCTGAACCTGTCAGTCAAAAGGTTGGCAATGGCCTCTGGTTCAATGTGGGTAATGCCATTTACAATAAGTTCTGTGCATTGTTGCATAGTTTCTCTGATGTTACAGACATAGCTGTATAAAGCTTTGTGGTTGTCCTTTACCTGAGAAGCTATTTTTTCTTCAAATTTAACATTGTAAGTATTAACTAACCCTCTTAGCTGCTGTTTATATTGGACAGGGGCTTTTAGCATGTATGGCTTTGTTCCTCCTACACTTGGCTAAGATTTTTTTTTCTTTTGTTGTTTAAATGATTGATATTGTGATTCCACCATGTTGGTTTTTCTTTTGAGTTTGTCTTATTTTTAATATAAGTAGGCACAGCTCATTCACTGTATTCTATGGTGTTTACTGGGTTTGTGGGTACTTGGAATTTAGCCAAGGTGTTGCTTAGTAGAGGGAGAGTTTAGCCTTGGAATAATTTCTAAAGGTTTTTGGTTTTGCTGGATCCCCAAGTTTAATTTTTATTTCAAGTAATACTGCCTTATGGTCAGATCTGATGAGTGAAGATATTACATTGGGTGAGGAAGATTGGTCACTCATGTTCGTGAGTACAAGGTCAAGGATATTTGTACCACTGGTAGGAAAGTGGACCACATGATAATTTTGAAAATCTACCATCCAAAAAACGTAGTTCAGTGCCTCACAGAAATTGTGGAGTGGTCCATCCCCCTGAACTTCTTTTTCTGTCTGAAGGACTGTGGGGCTATGGGAAGCTGAAGCCTTCTTAAGAATGAATACAGAGACCAAGGTACCTGGCTTGAGGATTTCCAACTAGAACTTCCATTCTCAAGTGTCTGGAGGATATGGTCAAATATTCTGGGAAAAGAAGTCACCTTATCAGTTTTTTCCAAAGCTATGTTGATGGCCACTTGAAGGACATCCACCTCTGAAGGGACTGCCCAGGAAGAGGGCTGCACAGACAAAAGTGCCTTTTCCAGCATCTTTTGTGGGATACAGGGTCATTGGGCTCTTCCCTTTGTCTTACCATTTCAAAGAGTTCTTCAAACAGGGGCTCTTCTGTGGAGATGTGGAGGAATGTGTCTCTTTAATGTCACAAGCATCAGCTGTGGCAGTCCCTGCAGGAAAGTCTGGTGCTTCTTCTTGCCCAATGCCTTCCTCAACACTTTCTGATGTGGAGAGTTGAAGGACAAGAAAAATGCATGATCTGGAAACAAAGTCATACAGAGAGGATGGACAAGACCTTGGGTGCCTGTCTAGCAGGCAGGCAAATGATATGCTGGTATATATCAGAATGACAGCTCTATGGATATTTTTGGCTCCAGTATTGATATGAAATAGAATGTGGGAGGAAACCATTAGAATGCAGAGCATTGTTTCAGCACTGAACTTGGCATTAAAGGCTGGCTTGACATCTGGACCCCCTGGTGACAAATATTGTTGGGCCCCACATAGAGATTAAAGTCAATCCTAAGGGTCTGGCATTGACATCAATACCAAAGCTAATGCTTCAGACATCAACTTCAAGACTATGAACAATGCTGTCAGGAATGGCAACAGTAGAACACCTTCATATCTATAAAAAGTTTGTTATCATGTGAGTAATAGAACTAGTAAAATCTCATGTTTAGTCATCCAAATAAGTATTCAAAATACATTGCCCTCTTTTTGTAGCACACCCACCCCACCTACCCTAGATATCAAGTTCCTTTCATCTGGGTCATGTTAACTACTACCGCCTATTTTGTATGATCATGGTTCTCCTCCAATCTTTTCCTTTATCTGTCATTCTATCATGACTAATTCTAGCATTCTTTATCACACAAACTCTTTGTCCCTTCTGTTAGTTTGTCATTAGAAGAATCCACCAAGTACCTTATGAAATACAATAACTATGCTTGAACCATCATTTTAATAATTGCTATCCTTCCCGATTACATATTTTTCTCTTTCTGACCATATATTCATTTTTCAATCTTTTGAACAAATGATCTACATTTATTTTAACTGTTTGTTCCAGAGTATGATGCACTTTAAGTCCTGAGTCCTTGGTTTCCTCTTTTTAAGTCAATATTCCATAATCTGCAATTCCTTAAATCCTTGGTTTCATCTTTTTAAGACAATATTCCATAATCTGCATTTCCTTTTCAGTGGAAAGGAACAATAACTGATTTGACTTCATTGTATTTGAGCCCTGCTTTTACCCAAGCCAGTAGAACTCCCTAAACATTGTTGTTAAATGCTTTTCAACCAGCACCTCCATTATTATTATCAGCAATAGCAGGTATTGAGGCTCAGGTAAACCCCTGCCCTCTTCCTTAGCTCAGATTCACATGTTTGAAGAATGCCCATTTACCATCACCTCTAGGCTTGGATCAGTACACAGTACCTCACCACCTGCCTAGAATGTACCTCCAAATTAATTTCTTCTAATACCTTATAGAATATACTCCTGTATTATGTTACAGCCATTTATGATGAACAACAGCTTCTCCTAACCTCTCCTTTTTCTGTATCAAATTATTCAAGCAAACCATAAAGTTCCTCTGACCTGTTGAGGTTTGACCTTAAGGAAGCACATCCTTACAGCCTCTTCCAGCTTTCCCAGCACCCTCTAGAGTCTCAGAAATTGTAGCCCCATGACGGTATTCATATGTATATTACTTAATTAATGTGATGAACCTATTATCTCCAGGGTACTCCTCTTTTTTTTCTTTTGGAAACACTACAATCACTGAATTTTACAGTTCTTAATGATCATGTAAAAGTCTTCTTTTATGCCCACAATCTCCTACTACACAAATATTTTTAAAAAGTTCAGTGGGGAGCAGTTTTTGTGTATTGCTTTCCTGCGCTTTGCAAGCACAATCTCTATATTCCTCCATCTGCAAGCTCTTTCTGACACTCATGCCTTCTACCTATCTTTTCTAAGCCTGAGCCCCTCATCCTTAGCCACAAGTTGAAACAGATCCTCATGAGTCATTGAATACCCCAACTGTGCCCTTCCTTGTTATTCACCTTACCCATCCTTCCTCCTAAGGACTACATTTAGCTCCTTCAATTGGACCTTCTGCTTTGTAGGTCAACATCCTCCTCCTCCCTCCTTCTTCCTTTTTGTCCAAAAAGCATTCCCTCACCTCCATAAGTCACCCCCTACTTAACATGTCCCCCTCCCTACTTATACTAGGTTACATAATTTTATGCTAATCCAGCATTCCTCCATTCCAAACTCAGCTTGGGGGAGCACTCCTTCTTCGTTGCCTTTACCCACCATTTTCCTGGACATTTATATCCCCAGGGTTCTCTATCTGAAAGCTTCTCCAAGCTATCTTTGTGCCATAACACATTGTTCTTTACACTTCCTACATTTTTTATTTTCCATTTCTAAATGCCTCAGTCCCTTCAGCAACTCCTTCTTCTTCTCCTTGTACCATTCGGTTCCAAACAGTCAACCCTAGTTGCTGAGTTTTCAATTACAGGTCCACTACCATGTTCTCATGGGTACTATCAGGCAGACATGTCATCATATCCCTATATCCTGTATCCTAGTTGCTCTGTCTTCAGTATCAACCACTTCAGTTCATTGGCCTCTTACCTTTCATCCCTCACAAAATGAACTCCCTCTTATCTACTTTTCACCTGCCTTCTTACAGCTAAAGCAAACATCCTTTGATTCTCTACTGCCTCAGACATTTTATCACCTCAGGGTTATTTGTGTTTGGCCTATACAAAGAACCCAGTTCCATTCTTGGATCACTGTCTTACAGTCAGTAATTGCTTATCTCTCTGCCTTGCTGTTCACCCAATGGTTAAAATTCTACATAGTTCATTAAGACTGCTATCCATCTTCCCTACATTCCCAATGCACCCCATCCCTGTTGTTATAAACACCTCTCATTGGTGTAAGAATTTCTCTAATACTTGTCTTTATCTCAATCACGGCTGCCTGCTCATCCTTAACACCCTCATTATCTTGTCTCTCATTTAGACTGCTAAATCCCTAGCATTCCACATTAAGCAGCTGATACTTATCATTTCCTCTTCTGCCTGCCCCCAACCCTCTGTTCCCTTCTTTAAGATACCTACTTTCATAGGTAAGTACTATGCTAACTGCCTCTGTGAGCCATTTTAAGCCTAGCCAATTTCTGTGAGAAGTGAGACTCAGACCCTGTAAATACCTTAACCATTATGCCAACTCCCAACCTGGGACTTTCACCTCCTTCTAGTGTGCTTGCCTGTCCTTCTTAAAGCAGGATAGTTCTTGTTTTCACGGTTGTGTCCTGTGGGGGGGGACATGAAAATGCACAAATGTCCTGAGATACTAGAACAAAAAATATGCCTTAAGTTTCCTTTAGCATTTGCAGAAAACAATTACTTTCTATATGAAACACTTAAATATTATATGAAGCAGCATCAATTCTACAAGAATGAGCTTTTGTTTGGCAAAAAGAGTGAACACCAGTTGTTTGCAATGGTTGTGGGGTTGGTGTGTCCTGCAACATCTCATGTTCCTGTAAAAACGTCCACTTCTGGAATATGAAAGAAAGGCATCTTACTTTCTTCTCCTCCAGTCCCACACTATTGTCCCCTACTCTGCACCTACTCACTGATTTTCATCTCAAAGCTTCCCACTAGTAACCAGCGGGCTATCTATCAGATCTAGATCCCCAGCCCATAGGGTTCTAAAACATTCCAGTACTTTGCCTAAGTTCATAGGCTAGTCTGGATACTTCTTAAATCCTGCTGATCTCCACAGATGAATGCCCTACTACCCAAGATACTATGCCCAAAACTCATCTGACACCTCCCACATTTCCCATCGTAGCTCCCTATAACTACTTAACAGAAATCTCAATATGAAATAGCATATAAAAGGCTTGGAACTGGTTATGAAGGGCCTGGTTAGGTCTCTCCTAGACCACTTGAATGTCCTTTGCTAGGGGCATTCTAATATCAAACATGGACGTTTGCATCAAGTACAACATTTTGCATCTAGACTCCTTACTCAAATCTTGTGATATGCAAATCTCTCTCCTATTATTTGGTCTGTGCTGCCTCTTAGTTGGCCATAGGAGTACATGTACAACCTACAGGATGATTTCCAAATCCCTTTAGGATCACAATCTCCCCATTTAAATGAGTTTCTGGTCCCCTACTGGCTAGCCCACGATGCCTGCTCAGTTGCCTTTTCGATGCCAACAATCTTGTATTTCAGGCTGGAGTCATATGGGCTCGATTCATTTTCTTTCCAGGCCTCTGACCTGTAGAATTCACAATGTTTACTGCTTTAGGATGCACTTCAAGAAGCACGCCATCCTTGAGGCATTGTGATATACTTTTAGGTTCATGGACTTATTTTTCATTATTTGCATTACTTTTTCAACTGTTTTATACCTGTTTCAAGTCTGTAATCTATTTTGTCTTAAATTATCTTTTTTCTAAACTTTTGTAAAGTGCATACTTGAACATACACAACATACAGTTGCTTGGTTGAAACATGAGCCATTAAATGCAACAATCCTCCTCTGTACTTATAAAATAATTAATTTGTTTCATATTACTATAAAATTTTCTTGCCTCTGTATTTACATACAATGTCTCTTTCTGATGTCCTTTCTATGTAAAGAATATACATATTTGTGCACACATTTAAACAGAAATTGGGTTCTAATCATTGCTGTTTCTGGAGTTCATTGAGCTACAGTTGCAGAACCACCAATCAAAACTATAGAGATACCGAGCCAATTAATTTAAACTTTGCACAATATTGAAAAGGCATATGGCTGCAGTGAGTTGGAAGGAGAATGCATTTTACTTTGCAGTAACTTCTCCATGGTTTCTGCTCAAGTAGTATTTTTTATATAAAAGAGCTATTCTTATAAATGTGAATTATATATCTAATTATGAGAAATAAATAACTCATCTAATATTTAAAATGTTCAGCTTATTTCCCTCCTATATCCTTAACACTTTCAGTAATCAAATTATTCATCATAGCTAAATTGCATAGTTAATGTTTTAGGAATGTTTGGAAAATTCTCATTGTATTTTTGTAGAAAAGGCTCACCTGTTACATATACAATATATCAATTCAGACCAGAAGGCAGTGCTTGTCGACAGACAATTAAAAGAAACAATGAAGATAATCTGAGAACAATGTGAATGAGCTTTTGAAACACTATTCAAATGTTAATGCGAATTTGTTCTGAGCGTAAAGAAAAAAAAAGAAAAACAGTATGGGGTGAACGGGTTTAATTTTGAGCAGGTGGCATAAAGGCACTGAAGCTTTCCTGGAGAAATTTACTTCAGCTGCTGTTGCTAATAGCTAAGATTTCCCCAGAGCTTGCAGAAATAATAATTAAATTGACATCTATGCTTCAAAAGCCTTGGAATATTGTCATTCCGGTTCCCAATATGAATTCTATAATTTTGTTAATGAGCTGACTGGAAAGAAAGCCTTTTCTAGTCATCCAGTACATGAATTCATGACATAGCTTTTATTTAAGATTGCTATACTGTAGAGTGCAGTGGGAAACACTTCTGATATAATGCAGCTTGGAAATGTTCATTTTTTGTATCCCTTCATATAATGGAATTCATTCTATCCATGTTAATTTTCTAATGTCTCTAAAGTTTATTTATACATATTTGGTTTTCAAATCAACAGGGTATCATGGAATAAGTCACAACACTATGATGTGCTCTTCTAATATTAAACATCTGTTTAGACATTCAGCCTACAACCCTTTGGACACAGTGGATGCTGTTATTTCCCAGGAAATGTAATCCATGTGCAATATCCAAGGCAGGTGGCAGGGCATATCAGAATGTTCAAACTGAAATAATCTTATGAAAGTAAACATGCAGAAGGCAAAACAGTGGCATGTGAATAACTGCAGAAATATCAGCAAATTAGCAATCTGACATGCTACAAAGTGGACATTTATTTTACAATGGGGTGAAACATTGCAACAGACATAATTAAGTTTTGGATTCTTCCAGATTATAATTATTGAGTATCAATACATGACTTAAAACAATAGTATTCTTAGAACCTCAGACACAGTCATTAGAAATAAGGCTTGCACTTACATTTGGAAGCAGTAAGTCTAATTATCAACTCATTGGTTATGAAATACAATATACTTATATTTACCATTAATTTAGCTAATGTACAAGTTTTAATTACTAGATCATTTTCAAGAAGGTGACAAATGCACTGCAAGCAATTCTGGATTAGCATCCCCACCCCCATCAGAACTTTAAAACAGTGCTGAGTCAGTGTGACATACAAAGGCTCTTTCACTGCTAGTATCTAACAGATATTTAGAAACCAAAACCATTTTTCTTCTAACCGGCTCACAGGGACTCTACAGTAAGATGTGTAGCAAAGTGATGCATCAATAATTCAGAATTCTGGAACTTGCTGTGGAAGAGTGACACAAACACATATCAGTATGGAATCAATTCTGCCACCACAAATTATATAGATTTGCTTCCAATCATTATGCAAAAAGGCTAGTGTGAGACCTGCAATGATCAACATATGTGACTGTGGGTTAACAACCATTCAAAGGCCATGGAAGAATAGCACAAATGAAGTAGACCCAGTAACATGTTAGGACAGCTGAACTTCTGGTTATGTGTTGAGAATGCATTAAGGAGGTCCTTATAGTATAGTCTGGCAACATGAAGGTTAGTATACTTTGTGAACAATAATAAGTGCAGCAGGCTGGTACATGTCTAACGGATGTAACCACAAACTGAAGTGCAGACCAGCGAGGAGCTAAACAGCAGAAGCTGCTGGAAATAATCACATACAATCCATATATCACAGATCACATGAAAAGCACGGTGCACACAGTCAAAATGCCATACCTGGGCTTGTATTTGTATTCTCACTTCTGTATCAGTGGCCTACAATAAGCAGTGATGTGTGTGTGTGTGTGTGTGTGTGTGTGTGTGTGTGTGTGTGTGTGTGTGTGTGTGTGTGTGTGTGTGTGTGTGTGCATGTGCACGTGTGCAAGGGCCAGTCATATCATTTGTGGGACCCAGTTTGGACCATTTGATGGGGCCTCACATCTAAACCCCCATTCCACCAACCACCCCAATTATCCCTCCATACTGGCATCCTGGACTTAAGACTATTTCAAATTAGGTAACAGGAATACATGTTATTACATTTATTAGATTATATTTTGGCATAAGATATGTTAAAACAGAACATCCCATACCCTGCAGCACATACTGAATAATGTGTTCTTTGTATATTATTCTCTCCATAGAAACATGATGCTATATGATATTATAACAATGTACTCTTTCAATGACTGAATTTTGTACCATGTCTACTTATGATTCTCTTCATTTATGCTATGTATTTTTCCGACTTATACTTCTCTGCAAACTTGTTCTTACATTATTATTCTTGCATTGATTCTTATTGGTTGCATTTCTGCTGTGCTGAGTCTGAAAATGATCTAGAGAATCAATTATGTACCTTTGTTGTCAAACTTTAAAAAAATAAATAAATATTATATATAGATACAGACAGATGGGTCCTTATCAAAATGTTGAAAAGTCATAACATTGAAACTCATAAGGATGAACCCATTTCATTGAAAAGTGTAGAACTGTATAGAATTGTGTAAAAAGTATGCAGTGGTGACATTTGTTATCACAGGAGTTATTAGGGGAAGTAAGTCAACCACATTATATGCAAACTGCGAAGTTCAGCATCATATTATACCCCCAGATCTGAGGATGCCCATGTTTACTGCACTGATTCACTTTGTGTGTTTTTTTTTTTCATTTCTCAACGACTGTGCAATCATGGAGTTAGTATATATAGGTATATATAGGTAAAGGGGGTGTGGGGGTGTAAGGGAGCTTGTTTCCCAGCAAAACCATGTTTTATGGTATACTTGTTGTGAAGTAAGCTTTCAATGAAAAGATTGAAACGAACTGTAGATGAAATGAGTTTTTGATGTTGTGAGCCTGATTAAATGTATTTAGATGAAATGGGCTTTTGACATTATGCTAGATAGATAAATAAATAGATAGATAGATTATGTATATGTATATATATCTTTGTAAGTTAAGTACTCAGCACACTCCAGCTTCTACGAGAGCTGCTGCAAGACAGCACCAGACACACCATGATAATACAAAGCATGCAGATTTTTGAAACATGAAATGCGGTAAAATCCTTTGATTCATCACAGTCCCCCAACTCTTGCCTTCCACGACTGGTGTCCTTGGATGCCAGGAAGTACTGGACAAATGAGTCTGAAGGGCTGCTGTTAATGATTTTGGTAAGACTGGGGGTAAAGTTAGCATGACAGATTTTAAACCCCTGTTATACAGTCTTATCCCATATTTCCCCTTTCTTCCTCAATGAGCTTCCAAGCATCTCCTGCACTTGGACTGAATAGTTGGAGTTCCTTACTCATTTAATTTTGACACATTGTGTTTCCATAAAACCACATAAAACTGATGAAGGTTCCACAGAATGATCAACAGCAATAATTACGGTAAAAACCTCTCCTTAGAAAAAACATTGCTAACACATCACCACAATTATAACTATTTCTGAATGTTTATTTTATTTAATTGTTTGTTATACTGGATAGGTAGACTAAGACATGCAACTCTTTCCAACGAACATTAAGGTCATCAGGGAAACAGTAAGGATTACATGTAGGGGTAATTTAGTCACTAAACATCATATTTTGGCAAGTGAGAGAAAAATCAGAATACCTTAAGGAAACCCACATGGATTTAGACAAAACATGTGACACACACATAATTTATTCAGCTTTCTATAATATATTTATCCCCCAAAACTCTTTCTCAATCCAGTCCAGTCATTTTCTACCTCTAAGTTTCTGCTTGCATCCTATTTTGTATGTGACTCTGAAACAATGTTGTTTATTTTTTATTTTATTTTTATTTTATTTTATTTTACATTTGTTGACCACACTGGTCCAACGGGATACATGTCCATTTTCAGCAGAGGCCCAGTGAGAAAATCTCCAAGAGAAACAGTTAAAAAAAGCAAATTTACAGAATTTACTCAGATAAAAAATATACAATAGCACACAATACCACACAAAAAATTCACTCAGAGAGAAAAAAGTACAAGAGAAAAATAAATAAAAATAATATGCAATAGAGCAGTCATATATTACTGAAGTAACATAAACTAATACAGAGATATATTACAGATGCAACAACAGGAATTAATTACAAGATGAGGGAGTTCAAAATTAAGAGAGCTAACAGAAAGGTAAGATAAGAACTACTTTGTATGCAGGAGAATGTGAACATAGTAGTAGCAAAGGCAGTCTGGTCAGGGTTAGTGCAGGCCAAAGCCAGTGGGTTCTGAGGTGAGATTTGCGATGAGATTTAAAGCTGGGGAGAGACGAGATTGAAGTGTTAGAGAACATGGAGCCTCCTGCCAGGTTATTGGATTTACATGTTGATATAAGAAGTTTGTTAGAAGAACTTTTGAACTTTTTGGCTTTTGAGGTTGCAATATGGTATAATAAGAGTATTGAGAATAGTGGTGTTTTTGGGTTTATAGAGGATTTTATGGGCTAAGGAGAGTTGATGAAATAAGATCAGAGTTTGAAGTTCAAGCCATCCTAATTGCCTAAGGTTTAAGCAGTGATGAGTTCTGAATGTGGAGTTAGAGGCAGATCTGGCAATACTGTTGAAAGTGACTGCCAGTTTGGAGAGGTTAGTTTTGGACAGGTTAGTGTAAATAGGGGAGGCATAAAGTAGGGTAGAGATCAGGTGTGAATGGGCAATGCAAGTTTTAGCAAGAGGTGTAAGAAATGGTTTAATTCTATACAGGGAGCCAAGTTTTCTGTTAACTGATTTATAGTGTTGTTAATGTGAGAGTCAAAACATAGGTTGTTGTCTATCTCTATTCAAAGGAGCCTGGTGGAAGGGTCAGGAGATATGATAGTGCCATTGTTAGACAAGACAGAGAAGTTAAGAGAAGAGGATTTACGGGTGGGGGAGAAGAGTAACAGTTTAGTTTTTTGGGGGTTTAAGATTTAGCAACATTTAAGGAACCAAGTTTCAACTGTTTTGAAAGTTTGTTGGGTGATGGAATGCAGTTCTGAGAGGGATGAGGCAGAGCAAATCAAAGTAGAATCATCAGCGTATTGTATACAAGTTGCAGAGGGAATAGTGGTGTGAAGATCATTTATAAAAATAGAGAACAGGAAGGGGCCCAGTATAGAGCCTTGTGGGACTCCAAGAGTAATGGGGAGGAGGTTGAATAAGTTATTTTGTCAGAGTACAGCCTGTTGTCTGTTATGCAAATAAGACTCAAACCACTTTATTGCACTAGAGTCAAGTCCAAAATTTTTGAGTAAATTAATCAGAATATGGTGATTAACCATATCAAAGGCTTTGGACAGGTCTAAAAAGAGAGCAGAGGTGTTAACCCAAGTATATTTATGTGTCAAACTGCTTCTGTTATTGTTTTCCACCTTTACGTATTTTAGGTAGGCCATAACAAGTAGGTATTGCCAGATTTGGCACATGAAAATAATTAAAAAATCCAAAGATAATTGGCCATTAAGATGTGAGATGTAAATCTCATCATCTACCCTTTCTATAATTCTTTGTACTTGAACAAGTGAAATTTTAGTATAGATATCAATATCAAAGAACAAATCTGAAAAAAGTGTTAATATAAAATTATTTGTTCATTACTACCACTGCTCCACCTTTATCGGCATATTTTATCACTATCAAGTTTGATTCTCACTTCTATTCTTATTTTTATTTTATTTTATAATTTTTGCATTTAATCTAAATCAAGTTTAGGCTTAAGTGTGGACAGTGCTTTTTGCCAAATAAATTTTATTTCATAGTCATGTGGTTTATTGTTCATGATTTAAAATGAATTGTGTGTGTATGATTTTATAAACCTAAGGAAGTATTTTTGTGAAAGCTTGTTTAGCTATTTTTCTAATTAACTATTTGCTGAATTCATCCTCTATGGCAATTTGACTTCATCTCTTGATTCATCACATTTTTGTTTTTTTTTAAACTCATCTTCATCTATGGCACTTTGCTCATTGCCTCATTATTCATAGGCACCCTTTTCAAACAGTGACATTTTCAATTTCATGCCAAGCAAGACAGTTTAACAGACACTTTTTATAAAATATCTAATCGTGGGAAAATAGAAGAGATTGCCATCTACTAAGCATTATGTATGTGGCAAACTTTTCTTTGATTTTTGATATGCCTTCCCTTTACTTATATCCTTGTTGAGTTGTGGTCTCAGAATGTAATCAAACTGCTCCAAATAGGTCTGACTGCCATGGGACTGATACAAGGGATGGAGATAGTCTGATGGGTTCCTTCCATTATATCATTTCGTACTGCAGACTTTCCCTCTGGGTTAATCATGCTTTCTATCTGGATCTGTTGTTACGTATCACACTGTGAAACATTACACTTAGAATCATGGACTCTTTTAAGCTGGCACTTTACATTAACAGTATTAACAGAATTATGAGAAATGATTCTGCAGGCGGACCCAATACCTCCCTTCTCCCCTACATCTCAAATATACTGATTCAGAGATCATGCATTTTTTGGTAGTAGTCTTTCTTAAGTAGCTACCTATTCTTTGATTAAATATGGGAGTTAATTAAACAATGAATTATCCCATTTGCTGAACTATATTGAATAATCACTGTGTATCCCCTTCTATCCATATTCGCTTAATTTCTGTATCTCCCCTTCTCCTATTTCATGAACTGCAAAAACAGAAAATAATTATCCATTTTACTGCTTTACATGGCCTAAGCTTATCACACTTTTTTTCACTTCCACAGTACTTTTTCTCATTGTCTAGCTTCATGGTCTGTTCCTCCTATTGCAGATCTTTGTGCTATTTGTATGGGATCACAACATCTGCTTTGTTGTTTAAAAATGCATTATTGGAAATATGTCCCAAGGACGGGTACTGATTGTTTTTGTTTTTAAATTTGGAGCCCAATTTCTTAGTTCTTCCTTTCTTTAGAAAATGTTTCTAGTTTTGAAACCTTTACACACGATACATTAGCATTTGATTTAGGATAGGATCTAAAGTTTTGCTAAAGTCAAGGGGTGAGAAGGCCGATAAACAGTAGCCGTGAGTACCAAAACCCCATGTGATTTATATTGCTACATAATGGAATAAAACAGTGTAAACAGTTTTACCCCACTGTGTAATTGTAGTACTGCATGCACATAGTGCATGTGCAATGTCACCCCAGGACTGTGCAAAATTCAAAAACACTACACCAAACATACAAGTTGATCCCAACAGGGCAACTTATAAGTCTAGAACCATATATCTACATAAGGTATAGTGCTTGTGACTGTGACAATCCCCCTCCACTGTGATGTGTTACGCAGCTAGCAGAGCTGCACAGCTATAGCAGTGCAAATACATACAATATACATGAATACGTGCATGCATATATACACAAATACATACATGAATAAAAACAAGCATAGAGACACTTCTACTAGCAAACCTGATACTACAGTTACCACATCCCCAACCCAAACAGTGATGTCCCAACTGTCATAACACCAGAGCTCCTCACTATCATAATATGAAAATGACCCTAACATGTACATTATGCCTATTGAATTAATTATTTTTAAGAATTGCTGTGCGATATGATGACAGAGGACAGCACAGAAGGGAAAAGTAACTTAGTAATGCATAACTGAGTTAGCCATTTATGCATTACTACATAGTGACACCCCACTACACTGCATAGTATACATTACTATGTAGCAACATCCCGCTGCACTGCATAGTCTACATTACTATGTAGTGACACCCCGCTGCACTGCATATTATACATTACTATGTAGCAACATCCCGCTGCACTGCATAGTATACATTACTATGTAGTGACACCCTGTTGCACTGCATAGTATACATTACTATGTAGCAACACCCTGCCATTATTACATAGCAACACCCCGCTGCACTGCATAGTGCTTTACATGCCACACAGCGAACCTCCCACCTGTGGCACTTGTGCAAAAAGTATACTACTCTGTCTACTGTGTCTGTGGAGTGCCATTAGTATGATATTATTTTGATCCATGTCTATGAAGTGTAGCAATGGCAAGTGGTATACTAAACAAGGTACACAGAATGCATTTGTTCAGCAACACAGTTTGTTTATAAATAGCTTGGTATGAAAGCTATTACTAATTTCAGATCAATCTGCATTAATATTAAGCTGAAAAAAATATTTGCGAAACAAACCTTTTCTACTATGAATGCTGTCTTTCTATATGCTGCCTGCTGGAGTCATTATATGCTATTTCCCAATGTAAAGCTTCCACCTATCTTTCAACTTATTTTTGAAGCACTGAATCTAAACCAACTGTCCTTAATTACTCATTGCACTCATACAGTGCAGGCAGAACAATTAACCTCTCCTAGTCTGTGGAAGCACATAACGTTGACAAAGACGATAAAATATGAGATAGCTTCTTCCAAAGTCCCTTTAAAATTCACACATTTTCTATCTAATCAAATTACTTTTTTTCATTTTTTCTAACTCCTTGATGACTTTCTGCAGGACTAGGATTTAAACTTATGCCAATTTATCCCTGCACAATTACTTTTAATCTATGTTTTTCTATAGTATACTCTGAAATACTTCTATAGCCTGAAAATTATTTTTTAAACATGGCATTAAAAAGTAGCATAGGTACATATATAGCAAAAAAAAGGAAACAAACCACGCTGACATGTCCATTGTTATTTTCAGTATACATTTTAACAATTTTCATTTACTTCAACATTCCGTAAATTGCTCAGTTCCTGCCTTCCTTAAATGTTACTCTTCCTTCTAACATTCTTCTTCTTCATATATTATTCCCACAAATTTCATTTATTTCTGTGTAATTTGCTCTTTCCGTTTTCTAAAGATCCTGCTTCCATTTCTTTTATCTCCTTTACAATATCCAGTATTTCAGTTACAGAGGGTTTAGATTTTGATTTCCATTTTCTAGTAATTGCTTTTTTTGCAGCACATAACATTAAACTTAATATGTCTGTGCAATTCAGATTCCATAACCCAGCTCAGAAGAATCATTTCCTTAGTTACAACCATTTGTTCCCACAACTTCTCTTCAAAAGTATTCTGTAGGACATTTTTAAAATCTGCTAACTCATTTCATTCCCAAAAAACATGTTCCCAATTCATCATCATCTTCTTTCAGCTGTTCCCGTTAGGGGTCGCCACAGTGGATCACCTGTTTCCATTTCTTCCTGTCCGCTGTATCTTGCTCTGTCACACCAACCACCTGCATGTCCTCTCTCACCACATCCATAAACCTTACCTTAGGCCTTCCTCTTTTCCTGTTACCTGGTAGCTTCATCCATAGCATCTTTTTCCCAATATACTCCGCATCCTTTCTCAGCACATGTCCAAACCAATGTAATCTTGCCTCTCTGGCTTTGTCTCCAAACCTTCCAACCTGGGCTGACCCTCTAATATACTTATTCCTAATCCTGTCCACCCTCATCACACCCAGTGCAAATCTTAACATCTTTAACTCTGCCAATTCCAGCTCAAACTCCTGCCTTTTTGTCAATGCCACTGTCTCCAACCCATATAACATAGCTGGTCTCACTACCCTCTTGTAGACCTTCCCTTTTTATCTTACAGGTACTCGTTTGTCACAAATCACTCCTGACACTCTTCTCCACCCACTCCATCCTGCCTGTACTCTCTTCTTCACCTCTCTTCCACACTCACCATTACTCTGAACTATTGACCCCAAGTATTTAAACTCATCCACCTTCGCCACCTCTACTCCTTGCATCCTCACCATTCCTCTATCCTTCCTCTCATTCACATACATATATTCTGTCTTAGTCCTACTGACCTTCAGTCCTCTTCTCTCTAGAGCATATTGCCATCTCTCCAGGGTCCCCTCCACCTGTTCCCTACTCTCACTACAGATCACAATGTCATCTGAAAACATCATAGTCCATGGGGACTCCTGTCTGATCTCATCTGTCAACCTGTCCATCACCATTGCAAATAAGATAGGGCTCAGAGCTGATCCTTGATGTAACCCCACCTCCATCTTAAACGCATGCGTCACTCCCACCACAGACCTCACCGCTGTCAGACTACCCTCATACATATCCTGTACCACTCTTACATACTTCTCTGACACTCCTGACTTCCTCATACAATGCCACAACTCCTCTCTAGGCACCCTGTCATATGCTTTCTCCAAGTCTACAAAAACACAATGCAACTCCTTCTGACATTCTCTGTACTTCTCCATCAACACTCTCAGAGCAAACATCGCATCTGTAGTGCTCTTTCCCGGCATGAAATCATACTGCTGTTCACTAATCATCACATCCCTTCTTAACCTAGCTTCCACTACTCTTTCCCATAAGTTCATGCTGTGACTGATCAATTTAATCCCTCTGTAGTTACTACAGCTCTGCACATCACCCTTATTCTTAAAAATCAGTACCAAAACACTTTTTCTCCATTCCTCAGGCATCCTCTCACTTTCCAAGATTTCATTAAACAATCTGGTTAAAAACTCCACTGCCATTTCACCTAAACACCTCCATGCTTCCACAGGTATGTCATCTGGACCAACTGCCTTTCCATTCTTCGTTCTCTTCATAGCTATCCTTACTTCCTCCTTGCTAATCCATTGTACTTCATGATTCACTATCCCTACATCATCCAACCTTCTCTCCCTCTCATTCTCTTCATTCATCAATTACATCTCTGATTTCTATCACACTTCAATCATTTGTAATTTTTCTGAGGAAAAACTCTAAAGTCTGCTTTGGGCATAAAAATAACTATTTAAATTCCTCCAAGCAAACAACCTGAACCTTTGGAACTTTTGCATATTTGAGAGTAATACATATGCCCTCCCATTGTTCTTTGTATAGCACCTTTCTATTCTCTCGCTTTTCAATTTTTTCTAACCTCCTCTGATTGATTCTTATAGTTATCATGCAATATTTTACATGCCCCACTAATTATCCTTTTTTAACAGCGACTTCTGTTAGGGAAGGTATTCTTTAATTAGTCCACACTGCCTCATCCTACTCTATTACCTTTCCATGTATGGCTAATTGGTTCTTTTGAATGATTTTTTAAATCTTTATCTTTTATTTAGAAAACACTGAAATACTTCTACATCTTTACTGTTATCTGTTTGTTAATAACTATAACCTTTGATAAAGGTGAATTTCATGCCTGAAAGATCAAATATTTATGTTGCTCAGTGTACAAATAGGCCAGCACTTACATTATCTCATATGATGTGTTTGGGTTTTTGATTGTAGGAGATGGAAAAAAAGAAACCACAAGTTTTCTTTTTGACTTACACATTTCTCTTTTTATGAGTTTGGGAGACC
Organism: Protopterus annectens; assembly: GCF_019279795.1. Classification (NCBI taxonomy): domain Eukaryota; kingdom Metazoa; phylum Chordata; order Ceratodontiformes; family Protopteridae; genus Protopterus; species Protopterus annectens. The sequence goes on from NC_056725.1 coordinate 1,419,236,237, forward strand.
TCATACTTTGTGTATATAGAGATTACAGGTGTAGGGGCAGATCCCCCATATCAGGACTACAGGGTGATTGCCCCTGCAAAAATAATTGCTATATAGTGTGTGGCAATTTTTTCAATAATCTGCATGTATTATATACATGCACATTAGATGTTTTCATTATGATTATTTATACTACAACTATGTGTGATTAGATGTTTTTATTTTAATTGTTTGTATCATGATTAAGGGAGAATTGATTAATCACAGCAAAACACCTTTGATGACTTATCAGTTAACCCTTTTAATTTTAATAGCACATCACTGTATTATCTTCACTCTAGTATGTCTAAAACATCTGGTCTCCTTTAAAAAAAAATCATTGTAGGAATTAAAAGAGCAGATGGGGATATGTGGAGTAGATGCATATATCCTTAAACTACTGTGAATTTAAATTTGCTCATTTAAACCTGACAATGAATTGCCATTAAGTTTTACTTGCCATAAAAAGATAAATACAAGTCAGTTATAATAGGTTCATAGTTTCATAGGTAGGTACTAGGCTATCGGCCCTGGGGCCTATACAAGCCCAGCCAAAAAGGCACCCTAGCTTTTGCCGCCCCAAAAAATTATTTTCCTGTGCCACTGTCTAGCAGAGCCACGGAGGTGATCCCCGGGGTGAATTTCCTATTTCCCATCCAGTCATCAAGATTTTTCTTGAAGAGTGCTAATGAGGAGCTTTGTTTTATATAGATAGGTAGTTTATTCCCGAGTATGGGAAGTCTCTGGGACAGGAATCTATCCCTCCGACATGTTCTGTTTATTGTGGTGACAAGGTTTAGGTCCCTAAAGTGTGTAGCTTGGAGGGATTGGGATTTCTTTAAGTGGAGCATGTCCAACAGCTCTGGGTTTGACATAATTGGATATAATGTCTAATGGAAAATATGTGACACATTGAACAATTTAAAGAATCATTTAATATTTATTTATTTGTGGTCAGCTGACTTGTTTTAAATCACATGATGCATGTACACATATTATTTAAGAAAGTTTAATTTTTACTATGTGTTCTGAGGAAGTCCTATTTGGTTAACATGATGAAAGTGCTAAACATTAAAGTCACTTGAGCAGATATTAAATGGATGCCAACATGGCTTTCACATCGGTCATAATTTCATGGCAGCCACTCAGATACAAACTTGCCATATACTAAAAGACTATGAATGATCAAATGATTATGAGGCAACCCTGTGATCTGCTTGTTCATTCACTCCTTGCCTGTAACAGCTGTTAGACTTTTTGTTGATACCTGCCTGTATATTTTTTTCAATTACCATGGCAATCAAAGTGCGCTATGGAATATACTAGTAGGTTGGTCTTGATCTAGTAATGTGTGCTGATGACATAGTCATCATGCAATAGTCTTTGTTGGCACATCAGGTCAAAACATAGTGGCCAAAGTGCTTATAAATTCTGGAAACCTGGATCTGGTCCAAATGACTCATTAGTATTTTAAATAAAATGATCTTCGGGATATCCAGAATACAAGGGTTTGTATAAAACAAACAGCATTATGAACACTAATGGATCCAGAAATGAAACTGCACCCCATTTTAAAAATTGGAGTATCATATCAAAATCTGAATTAAGGCCCAAAATATTCCAGGTCACATTAGCTCAAGTGCTACAAATGCCTTTAGAAAAGCGGCCACACTAAGAATAAGTGAATGTAGGCTTTCACTCATTTCACATTGCTCTGTAAAGAAGTGCTTAATATAATGGTAAACAAAGTGTATAGAAGTACCCTACTTGCCCCACAGCTTGTGCACAGCTATTGCACACATTAAATATAACAATCTGGCTTCCAAGGAAAGAATGATCCAATTTTGCAATTAGCATGGTAGCCCATAAATTGCTTCTTCTAAATCACTGCTGTGTAATGTCAGGACACTTATTCCCATAGTCTGTCAACTGATATTGAAATCCACTGGACATAATGCAGTAGGCCTACAATGACATGAATATTATATAAGGAAATGTAATGCAGATTGCTGTCCCGGGAGCCCATCATCTGAGAATTTCCTTCCTCTTGAACTGAAGAACCACTGGGAACTTCATAGCTTTTAAAATTATCTGCTTTAGTGCCAAATCTAAAGGAATTCCTCGTAAACCCAAATACACAGATAATTATATGTATAAAAAAAAAAATAAAAAAACTAAAATAAGGATTGCATTTCCCATTCACTTCTGTGTAAGAAGTTTCTGTACACTGCAAACACAAAGACAAAATAATATTAAAAAGAAGAAAGTTAAAATAAAAGAATAAGAAGTAAAATAAAACAATGCCCACACCTGGCTAGTCAAAAAGCAGCAGTAATGGCAAAATTCACCATACTCTTTTAAAATCAACAGACGATTACCTGGAAGGCATAATTAAACTGTGAAAGTAACAAATCCTAAGGCACTTCATTCATAAGAAAAAACATAGATCCTACAAAAGGCCTTGCAGTAGAAGCCTAGGGCAACATTTATAAACATTATGTGCCATCCAGCAGGTTCACTATCTCATAGACTGGCATACCAAAGCCTGCTGTGATTCATAAAGACAGTAGCAAAATGGGGTAAGTCATTGTACATTGTCTTACCCCACTGCACAAGCACTATAATGCAAGCATGGAGTTCATGAGCAAATCACTCCCTCAAATGTGCACCATTCATAAAGCTTAAAGTACTGGAGTACTGCTTTGTCCCAATAGGTTAGCTAACAGCAATCCAGTTGCACACTACCCAGTGATGATGCCCCCTTGAATCTCAGAAATCACCCTTATCTGCTAATATTTATTCAGTTGACAGAAATGAGCAACGTGTTTATATTGTTAGAATAATAAATAGATGCATACATCCATACATACATAAATATATAATTAAACAAACAAATAAATAAACAAAACTCTGCTGCTCTGTAGGGAAAACTCTACCACCAAGAGTCCCCTTTGATGTAGGCAAATTTGTAAAATATAGCTATCCCTCGCCAGTAATCCTGATGAACTCCTGCCAAAAACATCTCACAGAGCACTGGATCCCTTCATTGCCGTAATACTGTAATGATATCCACTGTCTTGTCTCGTGAGTGAATGTCCCTTATGAATCATTACCAGTAGTCTACAGTGCAGCAGAGAGAGGCAGCTCTTTAAGGTGCATTATAGATGTAGCTCTGTAGTAAAGTACAACATATACTTTTTGTCAGCTGCTGTGTTCCATAGCCCTGTTTTCTGCACAGCTCAGACTGCATTTTGAACACAGGAATGTGAAGTATCTTGTCATGATGTACTAGACGATCTTGTCTGCAATTTAATAGAATGAGATGGCCATTGTGCACTGGTAACCACTACCCTGATTAATATACATTCCAGCAGCAAAAAATATATATATATATATATATATATATATATATATATATATATATATATATATATATATAGTGGGGAGACTGATTGGATCCAGAGACCTTGATACTGTTATATACACTTTGAGATTCATCTACTTTCTAAACTGCTTTTTTGCCAGATTATGTTATTTTTTACAGAATGTTTTTACTTTAATATTAATGATTGATTGCAATGAATAGTGCATCCTTGGGTTTATCTGGCTGCATTTTCTTTATCAGTCACTGTTGGCATAGCCCACGTGTATCAGTTATTTGTCTGCATTACAAAGGTTTGTAAAGAATAATACCAGGCATGTCTGCGTAGATTTTATTTTCTTGGAAACTGAACAGTTATTGCAAAGGGGTGTAGTATAACTTCTTAGCAAGGTGAGGTGGTTTTACATGTGTAGGCCAAAGAATGTGTTTTGGTTGTGATATCTACTTCCTTGCCCTCCACACCAGAGGAGATGCCACTATAAAAGTGTTCTACATTTCTGATTGCACATTGTGAATTAGTATTGTTTATATTAGTATTGTTTATATTAGTATTGTTTATATTAGTATTGTTAATGCTGCAATGTATTACACAGTTACAAAACTGTTGTCTGCATTATAGAACTTTTATAATTGTTAAATTTGTAGGAGTGGCTGTATTAACTTGTATATATTCTTAGGGAGCATTACCTTTTTAATTGCTGTGTGCATGATGGATGCATACATTCACATAGAGTTCACAGCCATCATATCAAAATATCATACATTTCTTTTGTGTCTTTGTTTTATTTCATGCAGGGCTATGGTGCCCAAGACATCTGTACTTCGCAAGCCACGATTCACTAATGTAAAAAATGAGGTTGTTCTCCAGGCCTTTCATCACCATGGAAGATTTTTCTTATTGAGAAGTAGAGGAGACAAATCTGCCTAAGGCAAGATATGGCAGCAGGTGGTCGAAGACATCAGTGCTGTTGGAAGACTTGGGGGAACTTACTCCCAGATATGATCACCTATATCCACAGTAGAGCAGCTGCAGTTGCCTGAGATTAGGTGGCTATGGGGGGTCCTGCTGAAGAACTATCACTGACTGAAAAAGAGGAGTTCCTGTCCTCTTCCAGAGATCCAAACAGCTCGGCAGATAAATTACACAGACTTGCTGATGTTGCTACTGATGTGAATGACAGATCCAGAGTGTCTCGAGCAGAATTTACAGGTATAAAAAATAAAAATATTTTAACTGTCATTCCATGATATCTTTATATACAGATATCTTAAATGTGTGATATATCTAGAGCTTGAATATCTGTGGGTTAGAAGACTCAGTACAAGAGACAGATAGAGGTGGATGTTTGGGGGGGGCAGATTCAACTGGTTCATAGGTTCATATGTAGGTACTAGGCTATTGGCCCTAGGGCCTATGTAAGCCTAACCAAAGGTACCCTGGCTTTCACCACACAAGAACATTGTTTTCTTGTGCCACTGTCGAGCAGAGCCACAGAAGTGATCCCCGGGGTGAATTTCCTGTCTCCCATCCAGTCATCAAGATTTTTCTTGAAGAGTGTTAATGAGGAGCTTTATTTGATATAGATAGGTAGTTTGTTCCAGAGTATGGGAAGTCTCTGGGACAGGAATATATCCCTCCAGCATGTTCTGTTTATTTTGCTGACAAGGTTTAGGTCCCTAGAGCATGTAGCTCATCGGGATTGGGATTTCTGTAAGTGGAACATGTCTATAAGCTCTGGGTTTGACATAGCTTTGTGTTTTAGGCAGAGATCGCCTCTGAGTAGGTGATATACGATGGAGTAAAGCTTCAGTTTTTTGAGACGGTCTGCGTAGGGCATCTGTTTGACGCTGGTAATCCTCTTTGTGAGGTATTTCTGTGGCCTTTCCAGTTGTTGTAGATGTCTTGTGAGATACATACCAAAAGGGGCAATGTATTCAATAATGGGTCTAATGAGTGATGAGTAGAGGGGAAAAAATGACCTCTTTTTTCCTGGATGAGAAACCTTTTGTGATGAGGTGTGCCACGTAGAAGGATTTCCTGACTACTGTGGCAATGTGATTATCAAAGGAGAGACTACTGTCCACCTGTGTCCCAAGGTCTCTTATCACACTTTCAGTATTAAGTAGACTACCACCTATGTGGTAGTTCAAGGATACAGAGTTTTTACCAAAAGGGATGACAATGCACTTTTTGGCACTGAGCTTGAGTCCATAGCTTTGACACCAGGCATCTGTCTCAGCGAGGCCCTTTTGTAGGATGTCCACATCTTTTGGAGTTTTGATTATGGCTCCTAGTTTGCAGTCATCTGTGAACTTCATTAGCCAAAGACCTTCTGTGTTGGCCTGTACTTCAGAGAAGTAGATACCAAACAGGAGAGGACCCAGGACTGAACCCTGTGGTACTCCACTTGTCACTGGTCTGAAATTGGATTTGGAGTCTGCTACTTTCACAGTGTGGGTTCTGTCAATGAGCCAGTTGGCAACCCATCTTGTGACATAGGGATTTATACCTAGTTCAGTGTGTTTATCTATAATTCCAGAGTGGGGGGTGGTGTTGAAAGCCTTGGCGAGATCTAGATAGGCTGTGTGAACCACCTTACTCTCATCTACGGCTTTGGTGACTGCTTCAAAGAAGATTTAGGAGATATGATCTGCCTTTTACAAACCCGAACTGGGTGGGGTCCTGAGTTTGGAGATTACCGATGTCATTGTTTATAAGTTCCATGATGATACTTTCCATAGCCTTGCAGACCAGGCTCATTAGGCTAATGGAGCAGTAGTTTCCGGGGTCTGTGGTGGCTCCCCCTTTGTGGAGTGGGATAACTGTAGCTGTGCACCATTCAGTGGGCACATAGCCTGAGATGAGGCTATGATTGAACATGGTTCTTAGGTGGAGTGCCAGTTTGTTCTGTAGTTCATGTAGAACACAGCCTGGGATGTTGTCAGGTCCCATGGATGCTGTGTTCTTGGCTTTGGATAGTCTGTTTTTTACCTGTGCAGTCGTGATTACAGGAACTTTGCATTCTTCTGGTATAGGGATGGGCCCTTTAGGGGATGACAGGGGGGTAAAGTTAGCACTGAACCTATCTGCCAGGATGTTGTCAATATCAGTTGGTTCTGTATATTTAGTGCCATTGTGCTGTAACTCAGAAAAGATCTGAGTGTTGCCATTGAGATTCTTGACATAGTTATAGAATGCTTTGTAGTTGTCTTTAGAGTCAGTGGCGATTTTGTTTTCATAAGTAGCTTTGGAGGATTTTATGAGGGATCTCAGCTTCTTACTGAGGCTGACCAGGGAGTTTCTCCAGTCATGGGATTTTACTCTTTTTTGAAACAATTTCTTTCTTCTCTTGTAGAGTTTGTTTATGGCAGGGGACCACCAGATTGGCTTCCTTTTTTTGGGGGATAGCATATTGGTTCTGTTAGGGATTGCATGATCCATGCACTCATGTAAGTGCTTATAAAGTGCATTTGTGTAGGATTCAGCAGTCATACCTCTACTGTCCATCAGCATGGGTGTCGTGAAGTTTGCCACTTCTGTCTTAAGAAGTGTGAAGTTGGCTTTGGAGAAATTTTTTACTGTGGTTTCCCTAATGGGGGGTGGGGGAGGGATGTGGATTTCTAGGGTGATTAGCTTGTGGTCGGATCAGACCAATGAGGAATTGACCTCTGGTGTGGAGCATTTGTTGCCCATGTTGGTAATAACCATGTCTAGGATATTGCGGCTCCTGATGGGGGTGTGGATAAGTTGATCCAAGGCATTGGAATTTATGAATTCCAGAAAATGTTGAGCACAAGACTTGGTACATGAGTAGTTTTCCCAGTTAATGGTAGGGTAGTTGAAATCGCCCATTATTAGAGTATTAGGTTGTACCCTAATGTTTTCCAGTGTATCAAGAAATGAGGAGTGGGAATCCTGGGGCATGGTGGGGGATCTGTAGCAAGCTAAAATTTGGATTGCCGTCTTGCCCTGAGTTAGTTGTTCTTGGATAATCTAGGACGCATTATGCTGAGCAACTAGCCTGGAGGTGCGGATATCCTTAATGAATATGGACACACTTCCGCCTTTAGTGTTTCAGTCCAGGTTAGGTGGCCGAAAGGTGTGGTATGAATTATAGCCTGGTAATGCAGGGGTACTCTCTGGAGCCTTGAAGCAAGTCTCTGTCACTGCACAGATGTTGATGTTATCCATTTTAAGGAGTGCCTCGAGTGAGTGCATTTTGAGGTTTAGACTTCTAGCACTGAGTAGCAATACCCTCAGATTCTTCTTGCCTGTACCTGTTTCTGACATGAATTTGTCATTTGAACCATGCCTAAAAAAGGCACTATAGGGGTGGCTAGAGCCTTAGCCAGTATCCGGAATCCCAGGGGCGACAGGTGCAGGCCATCTCTGGCAAAGCATCATTGTTTGTCAATCATGTCATCCCAGGCAGACAGATACTGGATCCCCTTAGAATGACACCAGAAGCTAAGCCAATTGTTGAAGTCAATCATTTTGTCCTTGTACTGTGGTATCATTCTGGGTGATGGCAGGATGCTACTCAGGGCTAGGGTCATACCTGCCTGGGCTAAAGGATCGGACAGCTCCTCCATGTCCCTTTTCATGTAGTCCAAGGAGGTACGTCTCAGGTCATTCACACCAACATGGACAATGACAGAGTCATATTTGTACTTGTTGTGGAGTGACCTGAGTGCATGCATTATGTGGCGGATCCTGGCACCCGAAAGGCAGCTGACAGTAACATTCTCCTTGTTTAGCCTGGTGAGTGGAACATCAGTGTGCCATACTATAGAGTCACCTATGACTAGAGTGTTGGGTACGTTGTTATGCCTTATGGGCTGTGGTTGAGTGGCAGACTGAGTTTATGGGCTATGTGTCATTTGAGTTGTGTTGGGGGGTGGAGGTTGCTTGTGTTTCTGCTTTGGAAATCCCTGTTGCTTGGGCAGGTTTTTACTGAGAGCCTCCATGAATGTAGGTGTGTGTTTTATGATTCTATGTGTGTGTTTTGGTGGTGTAGGTTTTGAGGGACTATGTGCTGAGTGTGGTGTGGTGCAAGTGTTTACCTTCTCCTCTTGACTGTCTAATCCAATCTTAGGTGAAGAGAGCTTTGCTTTCAGTTTGGCTATATAAGTACATCTCTCACAGGTTGTAGTGTTGGGTGGTAGGAGGAGAGGGTTGTCTGTGTACATGAGGCAATTACTGCATTACCCCAAGATGCCCAGATTCATCAGGTAGACAGGAGAAAACACTGGGAGCTGACCCTTAGACATGCCTGTATAGGTGCTTATTTGTTAAGTACTAGAAACTGTTTTCCTCTAGACAGTGAGTAAAGTTGAGTGCTGTAGTAATTTGTAGCTTATTTAGTGCTTACAATAAGTTCTGAACAAGTGCTGAGCTCAAAGAAACAGTCCTGAGTGCTGAAACAAAAAAACTGGCTAGTTCTAAGAAACAAAATTAAGCTAGAAGGCTTCCCTCCAACACAAAAAGGCTTTGAGGCTTAGAAGCCTACAAACAGTCCTGGACACAGCAAATCTATATTCAGACTAGACTACCCACAGGAAAGGCAGGAAACAAGCATAGAATTTTTTTTTTTTTTAGTGGAAAGAGAGAAAGGAGTAGCAGAAACGAAGCTGATTGGCCTTCTCAAATGTTCTCCCTGTAGTAGGTTGAATGAGGTAATGACACTAGACTGGGAGGAGGGTCCCAGATCAAATTTACAGTAGGGGCGGGCAACTGCAAAGCCACCAACTATAAGAACAATATACCAATAGGGAGAAAAGGTGGGAAACAAACTGCAGAAATGTTTCTCACAGCAGAAAATCAGCAGTGAGCCTTTAAATGAAAGTTTTAAACAGCTAAAGGAGCCTTTAGAGAAAGGTTTTAACTGCAAACAAGTTATCAGAAACAAACAACCCAACAGATGCTTAATAAAAGTGGACAATTTCCAGTTAATACCTCACACACAGTGAAACTAGCTAGAAATATATACAGTACATAAAGTGCTATAAAATAACTCGAACAAAATAAGCAAAAAAACAGGATACTTAATGTTATATATTATAGATCTGAGTTTGCTTAGTGTCCTTCCTTCGATTAGCTCAGTGTGAGATGGCAGAAACACTCACAACTTAACTTCTTAGGTAACAGAAAGTTGAAACCTGAGACAACTTTTAAGAAAAAAAAAAGTAGGGCCGGATTCACGAAGACTTGCACAGAGTCTAAGAATAGAGTAAGACTCCATGCAGGAACAGCAAGCAGGGGCGTGCAAGAGAGCTCCTAAAATGACTCTTACACAGACAGGGCTAGGTTATGCAAATTACCTCATTTGCTGCCGAAAGCTATGCAAATGAGGTAAATTTGCGATCCAGGAAACCCTAACCTGTCCGAGTAAGAGTAGTGTTATTTGCAGAAATGTACTCCATTGACAACTGAGTACCGTTCTGCAAATAGCAAAACAGAGCCATGACAGCTCCAAATAAAGGATGCATCCAGTTGAGGAAGCATGCCAATGGCCAAATATATGGCCATTGGCAATGTTCCCCAATCTCTGAAGTTTAAGCATAGCGCAGCACCGCGCAAATGTGCTGCACTTTAAAACCAGAAAACCAAAAATTAAAAGCCACAAATAGGGATTTTATTGAAAATCTTAATTTTCAGTGCAAGTGTATGGCAGACTGAAAACAACATGGCTACTGAATAGAGGTTGCTAAGGGGGGAAGCTCAGTCTAAGATATGTAACCAAGCATTAGTAGGCAATCCTATGCAAATGAGGGTAAGGATAGTGAATCCCAAGTTTACAGAGCAAATGAGCAAAGTCAGTGGAGTGTTTGAGTAGGATAAGGGGAGTATCAGAGTAGAAGATAGGTGACATCACGAGGGGGGTATGTATGAAAGAATATAAGCTCATTGGAGCAGAGTGGCATGTGTTTGCTGTCAGTTACTCATCACTGGAAGAGGTGTGTCAACAGGTATCCTAGCTAAAGGCAAGAAATTGAAGGTGTATGCTGTGGATAACACTAAAGTTTCTTGTTGAAGTGCCTGCACCTGTATATCCGAGTAAGACTGTGTGTGCGCGTTTAAGCTATAGTAAGTATGTGTAAGGTTGTTGAAATCTGTGTAAGTGCATTTGCGCCTGTGTGCGCGCATTTAAGCAGGAATTAGCAAGTGTTAGTCCATGTAAGCATGTGTGCGTGCGTGTGAGCTGATGTGCGCGTGTTTGCGCTTGTGTGCGTGGCGCTGCCCCCTGTGGAAACAGAAAGGGAAAAGGAAGCACAACAAATAATAGGAAGGTAACCAAGGAGAAGTAGCAGAGCTAGCAGGTGAAAACAATCAGAATCAGGCAATTACACAGGCAGTACAGTAGCCCAGCCCAGCCCAGCACTTAAAACTCTGCAAACAACTTTCCACCATGTTTTCCTTAGAGACACTGCAACACTGCAGTAAACTAAGAGAAGTGAAAACTTAAAAAGCTTTACTCAGACAAAGAAATGTTAGGGGCTGCCATTGCTGTTATAAGGCGACATATGCAACATGCTGAGGGTGGTGACAATGCGAATGCTGCTGAGCAACCCACAGTGAGGAGACGGAGTAGAGTGTACAGGCCCAGGGTAACCTATCAGGGGCTACATGAACTGGACATAGTGGAGCGCTATAGAGTGGACAGAGATCTCATGCAACAAATTGTTGAGCTGTACAGGCCATGCCTCACACACAGAACAAACAGAGGGGAACCCATCCCAGTGGAAACCAAGGTATGTGTTGGCCTAAGAATACTAGCAACAGGTACCTTCCAGAGAACAACTGGTGATATGATGGGGATATCACATGCATCAGCATCCAGGGTACTGCACCAGTTCCTGAATGCCATGTCAGCACATGTCTGTGATCATGTATATTTCCCCAATTCCCGTGAGGTATTGGCCAGCAATATGCATCTTTTCCAGCAAATAGCGGAATACCCTGAGGTAGTGGGTGCAATAGACTGCATGCACATATGCATCAAAGCACCAGCCGGTGAGCTGGGTAGGGCCTACTTTAACCACAAGGGCTTCCCCTCCATCAACTACCAGGTCGTGTGTGATGCCCAGGGCATAATACTGAATGTGTGTGCCGGCTGCCCAGGAAGCTAGCATGATTCCCATATCTGGCATCTGACACAGCTGTACCAGACATTTGCTAATGGGGACAACCCTCATGGTCACCTAGTGGGGGATGCTGGATATGCACTGGAGCCGTGGCTGATGACATCCATCAGAAATGCACAGACACCTGAACAGGAACGCCATAATGAGGCACACGCACAAACACGAAATGTAATTGGGCGTGTGTTTGGGCTGCTCAAGTCACAGTTCTGGTGCCTGGACACATCTGTTGGAGCCTTGCAGTACTCACCAACTACATGTACCCAAATTGTCATTGTATGTGCTATGCTACACAATATGATCCTGCGAAAACAGCTGCAGCAGGACCAGCATATGGCCAGGCCAAACAGCACCCCACCATTGCCAAGGCCATCACAGGCAGAGCGTGACTCAGAGGAGGAACAACCTGAGCCTGCCCCAGTAGGCAGAAGGAGGTGTGCCCAGTATGCTTTGGCCTTGGCAAAGAGGCAACACATAGCACATACACTGGCTCAGTAGGAACCCTGGAAATGATACCTCTCTCTGACTTGCACATATAGTAAAAGGGATGCCTAACTTGACACTACCTGTTTTCAAACATGTATAGGGAGTGTACTATGTGCATCTGACATAGGCAGCCCTGCAGCACCACCTGAGGCATGATTGCCATGTTTTAAGCAATATAAAGCAGTGCAAAACAGCTTTTACCACCATTTAGTATATGTAAACAAAATTGCACACACTAACTAGCACAACTTTGGGCAATGTTGAGCAATATTGGGCAACGTTCAGCAATGTTGGTTAACGTTGAGCAATGTTGGGCAAGTTCGGTCAAACTTGGGCATAGTGAAGCAAAAGCAGGTAAACATGCTCATATTTGCTTTACTGGTCCTTAAACAGTCTGGTCTGCCCAGTATGAAAATATAAAGCAGTGACAGGCCTCGAACCCAGGATACTGTGCACTATAGTCACAGTACTGAACTACTAAACCATGACAGTATTTCACTGGTCAGCCTGTATGAAGAAATGTTGATAAGTCTATGCAAAGTGTCTCATGGAAACCCTGCAGGCACAGCATAATCCCTGTCGAGTTGACACAAAGGTGTGCCCTGCAGTAAAAATACAACTTGATTTTCAACACACATATAGTATAAATGTTAATATTCGGTGTGTTCACACACGTCAACAAATGTAGTGGACTTCAGACAGCAACATAGTGAAAGGTCACACTGGGCATGCTCACACACTTGAATAAATGAGGCAAATGTCAGGCAACAAAATACTGAAAGGCCAAAGTGGGCATGCTCACACACTTAGGCCATGTCTGAGTACAGCAGTGGGCCACACATATCCGGCAGTTGCATGTGTTAACTCAGGAACCTCTCACTATTCACCAGTCCTGCCTTGTACACACAGTTATATGACAACAGACACATATATAAGATATTGGAACCCTGTCATAATCAAATATGTACTACAAATACTTAGGTTGATCATAGAAAGTGGGAAAGCAAAGAAGATAAAAAACCTGCAATCAGTATCATCAATAAACAATGTGCACTCCAAACATTATCATAGGTTCATAGGTTCATAGGTTGATACTAGGCTATCTGCCCTAGGGCATTTATAAACCTAGCCAGAGTGTGTTTGGCTTTCGCCACCCTTTTAAATTAGTAGACGGTGCCTTTGAATAGTAGGTCACAGAAGATAGCCCTTTTACGGTTAGTTTATTGTGCCTCTGTCTAGCAGGGATCCAGAAGAGATCCCAGGGGTAAACGTATGATCTCCCATCCACTCGTCAAGATTTCTCTTGAAGAGGGTCAGTGAGGGGCTCTGCCTAACTTGGACTGGGATTTTGTTCCAGAGTGAGGGGAGCCTCTGGGATATGAATCTGTCCCTCCAGCATGTCCTATTTATTTCTGTGCTGAGGTTTAAGTCCCTAGAGCGTGTAGCTCTAAGGGATTTGGATTACCTGAGGTGGAGCATGTCCATTAATTCTGGGTTGGACATGGCTTTATACGTCAGGCACAGATCGCCTCTGAGTAGGCGGTAAGCAACTGAGTAGAGCTGGAGTTTCTTTAGCCAAACTACATAGGGCATCTGTTTGAGTCCCTTGATCCTCTTGGTGAGGTACGTTTGGGGTCTTTCCAGTTGCTGCAGGTGTCAGGTAAGGTACATCCCAAATGGGGCATTGTATTCAATTATGGGCCTGATGAGTAATGAGTAGAGGGGCACAATGACCTCTCTTGATCTAGATGTGAAACCTTTCGGGATAAGGTGGGCTATATAGAAGGTCGTTCTAACCACTTTGGCAACGTGATTGTCAAAGGAGAGATTACTATCTACTTGGGTCCCCAAATCCCTAATTACTTCTTCCGTACTTAATGGATTACCACCTATGTGGTAATTTGTGGGCACTTTGTTTTTCCCAAAGGGGATGACTGCATTTTATGGCATTTAGCTTTAGGCCATGGCTGTGGCACCAGTTATCCATCTCTGTGAGACACTTTTGGAGGATGCTTGTGTCAGCCAGAGAGTCGATTATGGCACCCAGTTTGCAGTCATCTGCGAACTTGGTCAGCCATAGTCCTCCCGTGTTAGCCTGTACCTCAGAGAAATATATACCGAACAAGAGAGGTCCCAGGACTGAGCCTTGTGGGATGCCACTTGTAACTGGTGTAGAGTCTGACATTTTAACTGAGCCAGTTTGCAACCCATCTTGTGACATATGAGTTGATATTTAAGTTGGTGAGCTTATTTATGATGCCCGAGTGGGGTATTGTGTCGAAGGCTTTTGCGAGGAAGTGGTAGCCTGTGTGGACTACCTTCCCTTTGTCTATGGCCCTGGTAACTGTTTCAAAGAAATTGATCAGGTTCAAGAGGCATGATCTGCCCTTAACAAAGCCAAATTGGGTAGGATCCCATGTCTGGAGGTTCCCGATGTCTTTGTTTATGAGTTTCATGATGCTACACTCCATAGCTTTGCAGACCAGGCTAGTCAGGCTTATAGGGCAATAGTTTCCGGGGTCCATTGTGGCACCACCTTTGTGGAGCAGGACCACTGTTGCTGTATGCCATTCCTTGGGTACATGTTCTGTAGTAAGTCTGAGATTGAACAGTGACTTTATGTGAGGGTTAAGTTCTTCATGAAGCTTGTGTAAGACGCAGCCCAGGACACCGTCTGGTCCCATTGATGCTGTGTTTTTTGCTTTGGAGAGGACAGCTCTCACCTGTTCATCTGTGATGTCAGGGAGGCTACACTCTGTTGGGATGGACATTTGCTCTTTTAGGGGGGATGGGGGGGGGGAGAAATTTGCACTGAACCTGTCTGCCAGGATGTTGGCAATGTCTGTGGGTTCAGTGTATTTTTTGTCATTTTGCACTAACTCAGAGCATATCTGGGAGTTGCCACCCAGGTTCCTGACATAACTAAAGAAGGCCTTGTGATTGTCTTTAGTGTCTTGTGCAATTTTTATTTTGAAGCTGGCCTTAGATGATTTTATGAGAGATCGTAGCTTCTTGCTAGTACTGATCAGAGAGGCCTTCCCTTTTTGGCATTTTGCTCTATCATGTAGTAGCTTCCTCTTTTGTTGTATAGCTTATTTATGGCCGGAGTCCACCAGACAGGTCTCCTGCCTTTGGAGGAGTGAGTCTTGGTTTTATTTGGGATAGCATGATCCATGCATTCCTGTAGGTGTCCATAGAATGCATTTGTAAAGGATTCTGCGGTTTGAGCCGTATTTTCCACTGGCCCGGGGGCTTTGAAGGATACCACCTCAGTTTTGAGAAGTGTGAAGTTTGCTTTTGAGAAGTTCTTTACCAAGATTACCTTGGCTGGGGGTGGGGATGGGATATGAATGTCCAGTGAGATAAATTTATGGTCTGACCTTACCAATGAGGGGTATACCTCTGGTGTGGAACATAGAGTCCCCATGTTGGTGATGACCAGATCCAATATGTTTTCCCCTCTTGTGGGGGTGGTGACCAGTTGTTCCATAGCATTTGAGTTTATAAAGTCTAGGAACCATTGGGCGAGGGTGTTGGGGTTTGAGTAGTATTCCCAGTCAAAGTTTGTGTAGTTGAAGTCACCCAATATAATGGTGTTTGGAGAGACCTTCATATTCTCCAGTGTTCTCAGGAAAGCTGAGTGGGGTTCCTGAGTTTGGGAGGGTGGTCTGTAGCAGGCTACAAATTGAAAGGCAGCTTTTCCCACTGTTAGTTGCACATGGATGGTCTCCAATGCTTCGTGCAGTGCTACTAACCTGGAGGTGTGGGTATGTTTGATGTATATGGATATTCCCCCTCCTTTTGTGGTTTGGTCCGAGTTTTGTGGCCGAAAGGCATGGTATGAAGTATAACCTGGTAGTGGTGGGGTGCTTTCGGGAGCCTTGAACCAGGTTTCTGTTACTGCACAGATATCTTTATTCTCCATACTGAGGAGAGCCTCGAGTGCGTGCATTTTGAGGTTTAGACTTCTGGCATTGAGCAGCATTACCCTTAGTTTCTTTTTCCTTGTATTGTCTATGGAGGTGGGTTTGTCTTTTGAGCCTTGCCTAAAAAAGGCACTATGAGGGTGGCAAGAGCCTTAGCCAGTATTCGAAAGCCCAGCAGTGACAGGTGCAAGCCATCCCTAGTGAAGCAACGTGGCTTGTCGAGCATGTCATCCCAGGCTAACAGACACTGGATCCCCTTTGAATGACACCAATACGTTAGCCAACTGTTAAAATTGATCATTTTGTCTTTATACTGTGGCATCATTCTTGGTGAGGGTAAGATGCTACTCAAGGTCAGGGTCATACCGGCCTAGGCTACATGATCAGAGAGCTCCTCTATGTCTCTTTTCATGTAGTCCAGGGAGGAAAGTCTCAGGTCATTCACACCAGCATGGACAATGACGGAGTCATATTTGTACTTGCTTTGGAGTGACCTGAGTGCATGTGTTATGTAGCGGATCTTGGCACCCGACAGACAGCTTACAGTGACCTTCTCCTTATTCAGCCTGGTGAGTGGGACGTCAGTGTGTCTGACAATAGAGTCACCTATTACAAGTGTTTTAGGCGTGTTGTTTAGTCTTAAAGGCAGTGACTGTGTGGCACACTGACTTTGTGAACTATGTGATATGTGGATATTGTTGTGGGGTAGCAGCTGTTTGGGTGTCTGCTTTGGAGGTCTCTGCTGCTTAGGCAGATTTTTATTTAGCGCCTCCGAGTATGTTTTTGTGTGTTTATGTGTTTTGTTTGCTGTTGCTATAAGTCTATGTGAGACTGGATTTGTGGTGTGTGTGGTTACCTTCTCCTCCTGATAGACTGTGCCAGTCATGGGTCGAGAGAGCTCAGCCTCCACTTTGGCTATATAGTTGCATCTCTCACATATATCTGAGTTTGTTGGGAGGAGGAGTGGGTTGTCTGTGTACATAATGCAGTTGTAACATTGCCTCAAAATTCCCATATTCACCAGCTGGACTGGAGAGTACACATGAAAGTGACCTTTGGACATGTCAGGATATTATGATGAAATACTTTTTGACTGATCAAAAAGGATCAGTAGGGTGTTAAGTGTGTAAAAGAGTATAACAAGGGTTTAGTGCTTAAGTTTGTTGGTGTTTTGGAAAGATTATCTGCGAAGGAGTTCAGACAGAACCATGACACTTCCATCAGCTATGTCATAAACAGCAATGTACGCTCATATATGTCCTGAGTCAGGGCCAACTGTAAATGACTGACAATGCCAACATCCTGTCAGACAGGCCCATACATACATACCCACCTCCCACTGACAAAAGGCACTATCATCATAAAAGGAGATATCATATGCAGAATGGGTAAACAGCTCCTTCCAAAGATGAAAACATGGCATCAATTGGATTGCATTTTTCCCTATATGTGTCATAAGTGAACTGCAGAACAAACAGACCCTGCACCTGAACAGTCTGTTGAGCCTCACCCTCTCTACTGGATACAAAACTGTTGAATGGGTTACAGCAACATATGGCACACTCCACAAGTGTTGGTGCAAAACAGACCATGGGAACTATAGTCTTATAAGCCTATGAAGTCTGATCTGCAAGGTCATGGAGTCCATCATGATTGAAGTCATAAACAGAGCTATTGGAAGCAGACAAACACACAACCCTACCAACTTTGGTTTGGTCATGGGCAGATCACGATTCCCAAACCTGCTAGACTGTTTGCAAGGCAGCCACCCAGGGCATACATCACTGAAATGAGCTACACACGTCCCACATAGACTTTGAATAGCCCTTTTCCATCATCCCAGACACGTCGTATCCACAAAATCAACAATCTGTGCATAAATATGTATTGTCATATGATGGATTGGCAACTGGTCACCAGATAGATCACACAAGCTAAGAATTGTGGAGTCCTGTTCAAGCTGTTAACACCTGCTGTCCCCCACGGCTCAGTCCTGGGATTGCATAAAACAAAGTGCACACACATTGCCATGTCTAGTCTGATGATGTCAGCATCCTACAAATATAACAGGAGAAATGAAAGCACCCAGTAAAGCATATAGCGTGTTGTGTTAATGCGTATCTCTGTAGTATCATAACATAGTTAGGTAGGGGTTTGAATCCTGCAATTGCTGAGTGTGTGTGTGATTTCCTTTGAGAGGAGTGCCCTTTTTGGAGACTAGAAAACACATTAAAAGAGGTAAATTCCTCTTTGGCAAGTCTGATGATGTCAGCATCCCACAAATACAGCAGTGGAAATGAAAACTCCCAATAAAGCATATAGTGTGTCATGTTAATGTGTATCTCTCTAGTATCATAACATAGTTAGGTAGGGGTTTGAATCCTGCAATTGCTGAGTGTGTGTGTGTGTGTGTGTGTGTGTGTGTGTGTGTGTGTGTGTGTGTGTGTGTGTGTGAAACTGTTGGTCAATTTGTTGTGGGTTTTGCTTTTACTGCTGTATGACATATCCATAAAACAACAGTATGTGCATTGCACACTTCAGGTATCTGTGTGGCAAATACATATATGTACATGTGACCTCAATTAGTTCATAGGTGTGAAGCCTGCTTTCTACATGAATACATTTGTTACCTTTGACAGATTGTGCTGCTGCTTTTCAGACCTTAGGTCACATATGTATGTTTGTGACAAGGCCATCCACTGTAGTGATCTGTGTCCTAGGTCATCTGTGTCACACACAGCCATGACAGTTTCTATCGAATAGTGTGAGTGAGGGTTCATGCCTGGGGAATATTTCAGACATGTTCAAACACAACAAAGTCTGTCAATAATGGACATTCATTATAGGTGTACAACAACTTCGTGGATATGCATACAGACCCGTTATTGTTTATGTAATACACCGAGGGACTTCAGAATACCTTTGGAAATGTGAATACCAAAGGACAGATGACATAACATGTGGCTGTATGTACACATCGGTACCCCTTCTACATGTTGTGGGCTACTACCTACTACCTATGTGGTACTGTCGGGATACTATGTTTAGTAAATATGGATGACTATGCTATAGTTGGCTTATAGTTTTACAGCATGGTTTGGACAACAGGTATCTGTCTGTATGATACCCTTGTGGAGGATAAGTGTCTCATCCGGAAAATGCATTGTAGGCCACTGTATGCATTACCAGATGTGGACGGACATATCCTTAGTGTGTTTGCTTGAACCTAAGAGGGCTACATGCCAAACAGGAGTGGTCCCAGGAATGGGTGGCGGTCAATACCACTGGTTACTGGTATAGTATAGTACCGGAAGGATCCAAATGCTACTGTGTTTCCTACATCTGTGTGTCAGTTGTCAGGACATCATCTAATGATTGGTTATAGTCAGGCTGTTGAGGTTGTGTATACTACCAGAATGCAAACCAATGACCGATATTAACAGTATCACCCACAGCATAGTGTCAAACCATGTCATACACACATGTGTATCCAAGTTGAAACATATGTGTAGTAAAATGCATACTGGCCACCAATAGAAACTATTAAGTGTTAACACTGTACAATACAGGGCATGTTACCCTTCCCATGTGTCCACTATGCACGTATATGCAGACAGTGCACCTCCACCATGTTCACAAATGTACACCTGCAAATCTGTACTGCACATATCACACATGTACTGTCCACTCACCAACACATGCTGTCAGAACTACTCACATCAGACAAGTGGCACATGAGTGGACAATACATTCTTGGAATTAACACTGGTGTAAACAATACTACATCGATAATCATAGCTTTAATGCATCATGCCTGCTCAGATATACCTGCAAGGATATCATTACACTTTATTGTTGACAACATGCTAACATTGCTACACTGCTATTAAGTCACCCTGTGCATTAGCACCATGTTAGCCTGTTCCTGCATCAATGTTACAGATGACAGGAGGTGGCACAGTTTCATCATATGCACAGGGTGTGTTGTTGGTTTGCCAGAGCCCGACATTGACCCATCCAATCGACATGTGTGTGTGTGTGTGTGTGTGTGTGTGTGTGTGTGTGTGTGTGTGTGTGTGTGTGTGTGTGTGTGTGTGTGTGTGTGAGGGACAACAGTACAGCACGGGTCAATGT
Organism: Protopterus annectens; assembly: GCF_019279795.1. Taxonomy (NCBI): domain Eukaryota; kingdom Metazoa; phylum Chordata; order Ceratodontiformes; family Protopteridae; genus Protopterus; species Protopterus annectens. Next base: position 1,419,256,325 of record NC_056725.1, read on the forward strand.
TGATGTAATGTGTGTGTGTATGTGTTAGCCCTAGGTGTTTGGTTTATGTGTGTGTGTCTGCATGCAAACCGTTCCGCCATGTAGCTGCCAAATATAGGAGGTTGTGGGACAGCCACAGACTGTACATGCCAGGCTGTACAGATCAACGTCTCTGGCCACAGACACAGTACCTGTGCCTGGCAGGGGTGCCACAGACAGTATCAGGTACTAAGCCAGACTGGGTATTATCATCAGAGACAGAGGGATGTCGACTGGACCCATGTCCCTGCTGGGACTGGCCAGAGCCATGTGCACGTGGTCTTCTAGGATGGTCTATTGACAGCCCAGCCCCAACATTGCTGGGGCTGGTACTGCCACTACGGGAGTGGCTGTGACTTGTGTGTCATCCGCGATGACTGCCAGCTGATGATGTTGCTGGCATATGTCCACGTCAATGTCTCAGCCATCCTGCACTGTCCTGGCACATGGACATGATATTGCAGAGTACATCTGGTGTCTCCCCCCAACGTCTATCAATGACCTCGGTGTAATTACAGATGGCACTGGCAAGGTCACGAATACTGTCATTGATAGCGGTGTTATGGGCCCTCTGTGCCCCTAGTCCCTGTCTGGTGTACCATTCCATATGTGCCTGTGCCTGCATTACAGCCCGAACATACCTGAGGTTGTAAGACCTGTGGGGGCATGTCTGCCAGGGGCATTACGACCAGCATTGCTCCCACGAGAACCCCTGGACATCTGCCTATGTGGTACCATTCCAGGAGTCTGGGTTTGGCTGCTGTGAGGGGATGCATGTGCCATAGATACCACACTATCCTGGTCAATGCCTACTGTATGCTGTCCCTCAGCTAAGGCCATTGGTGATGAGGGATGTATTGGCAGTATGAATGTGCGCATAGATGGGGTGGAAAGCTGTGTACTGTCGATTGGCAGACCAACGACAGACCCTGTCAAACCTGCCTGTGCCACAACACATGTATCATCATTTCCACTATTTGTGGCAGTGACTTCAGGTTTCCTGCTGCACTCAACCAACACAACCTCAGCACCTGTGAGAGGAAGACAGGAAACACACTTTACAATCTGTACATGGTGTTAGCACACATGCACACATGAACACATGCACACAAATACACTACTCACTAAATTTGACACACACGCACACACACACACACACACACACACACGCACACACACACACACCAACAGCAATCCAGAACATACTCATTAGTGGCTGATTGTGGAGTACAGTATCACAAGCCAAAGAGTCCTATCACGTGTCAGCATGCAGGATGTGTGTTGCTCAACAGCATGCAGTGCGAGTGTAGAGAGTCCTTGTTAATAACAGTATACATGTCTTTGATGCATGTGTGTTGTTCAATGATTGGCCTTACCCTGGAACACAATGTGTACATGGACACAACATTGCTGTGCAAGTATTAAATGCTTTCCAATGTCCTGTGCACCATCACTAATAGGTATACATACCATGGCCGGATGCACACAACTGTCAGGTGTATAGCAATGAATGCTACGTATAGTACTGTAGTTACTGTAACTGGATGTAGTGTAGTACCATGAGCCATCATCAGGCAGCATCATGTGGTCACTCAAGGCCATTAATGTGTGCCACACTGGCAACTATCTTGCTGTACCTGAACTGCAGCACTTTGTCTACATTAACCATTTCACAGGCAGTTGTTACATGGGTATGTAAGGTGTTCAATAGGGAGCATTGCCTAACATGAATGTGTTGTGTGTTGAAGAGTGTTGCACTGCCCCATGATAGGCCTCTACCCCTCAGGTATAGTATGTGTGCTGTGCGGATGACATTTGGGATACTGGAGTCTGACCTTACAGCAGGTGTCTAAATATGCCATGTGTATCATATTAACACTTACTGCGCATGACAAAGTGGTGTATGTTGTGTGCATGTGTATTGACTCTGCCTATACAATGTCCACTACAGTGTACCACAATTGGTTGGGATGCTCTGTGTATTACATGTGTTTGAGGCAGCTATTCATGTTACTGGGATGTGCATAGTCCCACAGAAAACATGTAGAGCATGCATTATGTGTAGGTGTTTTAGATGTGTATATGGCCTACAACTCTCCTATGACATGCACATGTTATTTGTTATATTAAATGTAGAACACTCACCAGCATGGGTCTGCTGTCTTGCTATCACACCAGAGGGACCTACAAGGATATGAGACAGTTTGTCAGTGTCAATAACTATGGCATTGCTGCTGTGAGTTTGCAATTTTACAGTAGTACAATGGGTGACAGTCACAGGCATACAGATTATGTTCCAAATTATCATTATTGCACAACACCAGGCTCCACATCTTCTAAATACACAGTACACATCTGACATATGCATGTTCTAACAATCGAGCTAACAGTAGTCTACAGATATGCCATGTTACCTGCACGCTCTGAGTCAACTTGCTGGGTGACTCCGACCTCCATGATGACACGTCTGTTGTAGTGGTTGGCCAGAAGCCACCATGCTGAGGAGCAGCTCTTCCACTCTGGTGAGGGGCGGATGTGATGCTGCACCACCACCTGTGGCAAGCTGTTGTCTGCGGACATCAGAGGCATGCTGCCAGACATGTCTGATTAAATCACTGCAGTGATGGCGTACCTGCTCATAAGTCCGGTTATGCATGCCTACGTCATTCACCCAATGGACAACATCTTGCCAAAGTGCAGTGCACTCATGCTGGTCCTGGCTGGTTCTGGAGAACAGCAGGGTGTGATGTTGTAGTAGAGTGGCTATGATTATTTCCTCCTCTTCAGGGGAATATGCAGGGAAGACAATAAAACAATAATTGTGAGCAAGTCATGTGGCACACTTAACATTCTAAAGTACAGGCATCAATGAAATGTCATATATAGCAACCTATTGGCTGTCAGTAGATACACACTTTTAATACCACATATCAGTGCTCAGGCCACAACTGCCTGACAGTGCCTGGCATGTTCTATATATTATACCATGTTCTGCATAGCAACAAAGTGAAACCAGTATGTAAGACTATACAACAGTACATGGCACACTGTATGTGACACAATGCACCACCTAGCCACAGGATGTATATATCAAGCTAATGCATGAAGAAAGATGTCATCCATTGCAATGAATGTAAAGTACAGTTACAGTATTACCAGTATACCACAGTAGTCTTTGATGCCAAAACCCTGCCTAACATATGTGCACAGTTGTTGATATAGGTGGCATACCGCTGCACTAGACTATACATGTTGCTAGATACACACGTATACCCTGTAACACAGATATGATTGAGGGCATGGTACAGGCATAATTACACACACATCAGACATACATACAACACACAAATGTATGCCAACCCAGATGAGCTTTACCTGTGTAACATACAGTACTGTGTGTCACTACTTACAAAACCTTATGCCTGAGGTATGTAATCTGTGAGGACTACAGCAGAGACAAAAACAGTGTTTCCAAGCAATGTGAACATACACCATACTGTACTGTTTAGGCCTACAGCTTCAGGTAGTACTACAGTTCATATGGGTGTTGGATTCACCAGCAGTACCACTCACTAAGCATACATGTATTGCTTTGGCCTACAATGGGACACCACAGTTGACAACAAGGGACTACGTCACACTGTATGCCATACTACCTTTTCAGCATAGCAATAGCATACACATCTTTTGCTGGGATCACAGCTAGGACACAAACTACCATGACAGAAACAATTTCACACTAAGCTATCACATCTTTACAGACCTTGCACACATTCACCAACACATTCACCATCACACTCAGTCAACCTCACATAGCAATTATTGCACTAAGTATATGTGTGTGTGCATCGTGTCATGAGTAGGTAATACACTAGTGGCCCTAGGGCCTACAGCAGCCTAGCCATAAGCTACCCTGGCATTTGACACACATGTAATTTAATTTCACTTGCCCTGTCAACCAGAGCCACAGAGGTGATTCCTGGGGTGTATTTCCTATCTCCCAAACAATCATCAGGAGTATTTATGACAACTGCTAATGAGGAGCTTTGTTTGCTATTGATAGGTGGTTTGTTCCAGAGTATGGCATGTCTCTGAGTTAGGACTCTATCCCTCCAGCATGTGCTGTTTAGTGAGTTGACAAGGTGTAGGGTCCTAGAGCGTGTATCTGGGAGGGATTGTAATATGTTTACGTGGAGAATGTCCAACAGCTATGGGTGTGACATAGCTCAGTATGTTAGGCAGAGGTCACCTCTGGTTAGGCGCTATGCAACACAGTGTAGATGTGTTTTTGTGAGTCAGTCTGCATAGGGCATCTGTTTGAGGCCAGTATTACTCTTTGTGAGGTATGTCTGTGGCCTTTCCAGTTGCTGTAGTTGGCATTGTACTCTCTAATGGGTTTTAAGTGTGATAAGTAGAGGGGAACACTGACCTATATTTCCCTAGATGACACACCTTTTGCGATGATGTGTACCACATAGACAGAGTACATGACCAGTGTGGCACTGTGATTATCAAAGGGGAGGCTACTGTCCACCTGTGCCCCATGTTCCCTTATCACACCTTCGGTGTTAGGTAGACTACCACCTATGTGGTAATTAATGGGTACAGTGTTCTGGCAAGAAGGGATGGCACTGCAGTGTCAACACTGAGCTTCAGTCGGTACCTTGGTCACCAGGCACCTGTCTCAGAAAGTATGCCCCATCTCTCCCTCCCTCTATCTATATATCTATATATATATATCTATATCTATCTATATCTATATATATTTATATCTATATATATCTATATATATATCTATATATATCTACATATATCTACATATATCTATATATATATCTATATTTATATATATATATATATATATATATATATATATATATATATATATATATATATATACACACACACACACACACACACACACATACATATAAACATCCATTGCTGTACATATAGATGTACATATAGGCACATATACAGTCCACTATTCATGGTGGGAATATCACTAATGCGACAGTTGTGAGATATACAGTTATGTAATAATATTGCACAGTATTTTGCAGACTGCATTGAAGGTGTCCTCAGCCCATGTAGCTTTAGCAGGCCTCACTGGCTGCAACACTGCAAAACTGAAAGAGCATACCCACAGTGTTTAACCACCACATGTCATATACCAGCACTGCATGCTATTTTCTTTGCAACACACTACAACCTACATAGAACTATGCACATAACCTTCAACAATGTATATATGTACACGCTTCACAAACAGTTGCAGTATGTCCCTTGCCCTATGCACATGTACAGATACATAGAGATATGTACTGCTGCCACATATGGATGATTCACAGTATGTAGAGTACTCTTCATAAACATCTACTACATGCCAGCAAATACATATGTGTTACATACCTTTTGTTTATATTGCTGTGTTCCATTTGTTTTTAAAGGAAATGTTTTTTTTTTCTCTCTGTTGCTCTTTCTTTTTCTGTGTCTCTCTGTTTCTGTCTGTTTGTCTGTCTTTGTCTGTGTCTCTGTCACTCTCTCTCTTGCTGCAATGAGATTATTGCATGTGTAGACATCAAGTACAACCTGCTTTTCTAGGTATCTGCACATGTGCATGTGATGACCTCTGCACCAATTGGTGCCCACCATTTACTAATTGCATGCAGCCTGCTGTGTGGTAATTGCAGTACTCACTGTCGTAGCAGCCCACTGCTATAAAATGCTAGGTTAGGTAGGCATAGCCCTTTCAGCTTTCCAAAATGGGGCCCATGCTTGTTTGCTGTGGACACCGTTGTGTCAGTTAGAAGGTTTGTATACTTCTTATCTCTGAAGCTAGGGTTGTAGCCAGTGATTTGCATGTTGTACTCAAACCTGAATGTTGCTGCTTCTAGTACACCCTTGTCAGTGTAGAATTTTACTCACCCCTCTACATGCTTACACAAGATACATGGGAGTATGTACTTTATTTTCTAATTAGACAATTAACTGCCATACAAAAGTAGTTATTGCAATGTATTCATCTGGCACATGAACTGGTTGTGAACTACTATACTGTAAATATTAATTACCTCACTTCTGAACAGTTTGTTGTTTATTTGTGTTGACATTAGCACGGGCTGCTCAAGACAGCTGGACACATTTCAGTACTGAGTATGCCTACCTACATCCTTGGTAGAGCCTGAATACACAGCTATATTGTTCTTTTGGATAGGGGTGCAGAAGTACAGAGAGCATTATATATTATTGTGTGATGTTTATCTTGCTGAACATACAGGGTTGCTGTGTACCTGTTAGTCTAACAAGGCAAGTAGTCCATCTGCATAGCTCCCACTTGTGGACATATCCAGATGGTAGCCAGAGGTTAGCCTATTATTCTTTGTCTGTGCACCACACCAGTCTTTTCTGCACTGGAACAATGGCATTGTCACAGTTGGTTGCTAACAGTACATGGCTACATCCTTTGATATTTCTGTGTTGTACTCCTACATAAGGGTATGCTTGTGGGACTCATTCCAAAGCTATTTGCAGAGTGTGTAACAGCAGAAAAGCTGAAATGCCTGTGTGTTTCTGCCTCTGCCAGGCCTCTGATACACTCAGGTATATATTTGTACAGACTCTGGGAAAGGTACATGTAAGTGGGGTACACCTGTAATATATTACAGACATTAAGTTGAGACTGTGAGAGAATCAGAGTGTATGTATTAATATACCTTTTCTGATGTGCATGCAGTGTGTACTATTACTTATTGACATTATTCATTAAGTGTAATTCCCCACTTTTCGGCCTACCGTCAGTACTTTTCAGAGGGATTCTGAGGGACAAAGCTAACATTTGTTTACGAATCAGGGACATCCCTGAAAAGCAGTCACTGTTGGGAAGTATGGCCTCTGCCCTATTCAAATATGCCAGTGTTTATCCTGCTCTGATACGGTGTGGGGTTTGTAAAGTGCTACTGTAACATTATTTCCTGCTAGAATGGCTGGTTCTCTTTTCACAGTCATGTCATGCAATTCCACAACAACTGCTGGTAAAGATCCACAGAACAAGATTTGTGTTATGACATTCCTATTTTCCCTTTACATTCACTTATTGTAATGCATGATATATTTATTACAGCACCAACTTGTTGTAAATCTACTGTGGCCTGTGTGTAGTGTGTCAAAGGTCCAGGGTTCAAGACTGACAGAGGTGTTTTATTTTGCTGCTCAGCAGAACAAAGGCCCTGCCATGCAGAGTGACTAAGGCACTTTTAAGTAGTTGTAAGCGGGTTTGCATGGGTTTGCGTGACACTTAGCAATACTTAGCTAAGCGCACACATGCGCACACTCGCTTAAACCCGGTAACTACTGCTTAAAAGTGTTTACTCCCGCTAACCCCCGCGCTAATTTCTTTGAAATTAAAGGAAATGGGGAGATAGGAAAATGGTGAAAAAGGGGGCACAAAGTGGGAAAGACATTAGAGAAACAAGCTCGGGATGTGCAGGATGGGTGTAGGGAAGGTCCATAGCTGCACATTTCTTTACCAGCAACAGCTGTGCACATGCAATAAATTTGGAGTGAAATTTGAAACCTTCCACCCCTGAGAGAGGGGTGAGGACAACAAAGTATGTTGTACTGCCAATTATAATTATCAGTTTACATGTCCAGTGGACATGTGTGCGAAATGGGCAGCTATGTATGGGGCGTAATTTTTTTATGGGAACAGATTGCCCTTTTTTTTTTTTCAGGTGAGAGTGGAAAGTGAGGTAGAAGAATTAGGTATATTTGGGGAGGTAGGTTGGGGAGGTAAACAGACAAGACAAACAAGACACATACAGGGATGGTGTATGACACATGGGGTGGGTGAACACAATTGACGGGGGCGGATGTTTGGAAATCGCAAGCCCATGAGCCCACAGATGGTAACAGTGGAACTGAGATCCTCATCCATGGGCAGTCACCACTGCACCTTCACAGCCCTGAGGGTGGCTGTGCTGGGGGCTGTGTAGGAGGGGCAGGCTCACCCATGAGTCACGTCACTCTCACCTCAAGCTGGCATAGGGGATCAGCGACTGAATGCTGGATCTCCCTATGCACCACAGCCTGGACCCTTTGGAGGGTGACAGGTGGCCCTTCTCCGCCCATGCTTGCACGAGGGAATGAGCCCCATCCCCTGCAGTGCTTCCGCCCGAAGGTGGCACAGGACCAACGGAGGAGGGGAGCCCGGGCGGGGCACCGGACCTGCTGGTGCCAGGTGCAATCACCAGCTGAGGAAGGACAGGTGGGTCCGCTGGGACCGGCCTTCCCATGCATTCTGTGATTAGGTGTGTTTAATTACAACATAAACAACAGCATTCCAAATTAGTTGTAACAGCATGCAGTAATATTCCCATTAACCCAACACACCAAGGTTCCAACAGTTGAACAGCAAGCATAACGCATGCATATATTGAATGACAGTGGACATTCCAACAGCATGCAGGGATGATTGGTGGCAACAGGCCACCAAGATTGTGGTGTTTGAACAGGGCACATGCATCAAAGTAAATGCAGATATTTATAGAACAATAGGACATATGTCCCAACAAATGGTTTAAGATTAGACATACCCATTGAGGTGTGGAATTGCATTGTTTATGCACATACAGTAGGGTGTAGAAAGAAATCTCAATTAACATCTTATAAGTACTTTTAGTCTACACTACATTCCTATTGACTGCAGGTGTATATCCCCTACATGTATTATTACACTTGGCAACATGCATTAGGTTGTGTAATGGGTTTGGCTAGTTCATTATATACCTGACCTAGATCTGACATACTAACTGTCCAAGATGCAGATGTTACTGCTACATAGTTATTTATTTTATTTATATTTCTATATCTATATATCTGGATGTGTTCACATGACATTTTCAGTTAAATTTCTACAGAACCCTACATTTCGTGTAGCACACTCACATTTCTGGGGAACACATTAACAAGCTACTCGTGTGCCAGATTTACTTATGCATGCCAGCCATTAACTGACTGTTGAGGTCTGTATATATGCTTCACAGCTACTGGCACTTCCATCATCCACTTTATATGGGACTGCCCAACTGTGGGTTGACAGCACTTATTACAACAGTACTATTTGTATAATGCAAGGGTACAACAACATTTCAAAGTAAGTGACACAGACACACTCCAAGTATTATACCTTTATTAATTACATTACACACTTTTCTACAGGCTCTCTCCTTTATTTGATATTACAGTGTATACGGAAGACATATTCAAGACATATTATACCTTTAGTAATAGGTTACAACACTCTTTTTCAGGCTCACTCACTTATTTTATATGACAGTACATGCAGAGATATTATTCCGGACTTATTTTACCTTTCTTAATGGGTTACTACACTCTTCTTCTGGCTCTCTGACTTATTTTATGTAACAGTACATGCAGAGGAATTATTCAGGGCATTTTATGGCTGTATTATTGGGCTACAATACTTTCTTTCAGGCTCACTCACCTATTTCATATAACAATACATGCAGAATAATTACTAACCTGCCTGGTGGCACAGCTTTAGCAGCCTATCTGTATAGGCTTGCTGATTCGCAGCACGGACACTTGCAGCTGTGAAGTAAATGAAGGGATATTGAGACATACCTATCCATTATATAGACTAAATTAGCATGTCTTACCTACTGCATTCCATGGTTACCTACTCAGTAGTGGGGCATCTTGTATGTCATGGGCCTCCTGTATCCATTGGTTCAGTAGGTCCTGCTTCTGTCTCTTCAGGTCTGCATGGTGGTGATGGACCTGCTCACCAGTCTGAGGAACGCCTGTGGCACTGGTGAGATCATGAGCTAACCAATTCCAAGCCTCTGCTTTGTACTCCGTCCCTTGGAACTGGCCCTGCAGGAGTCTTGACTCATGACGGTGGACAAGGAGCCAAACCATGTATTTTGACTCCTTGATGCCCCAGCGTTGCATTTGAAAATGAGTACCCTCTCCAGCACCAGCCATTCTAACTGCAGATGGGAGCTACAATCAGTTATGGTGAGTATTCCCGCCTATGGGGCTTAAATATGCCGCATTTCCCGCACTTTTTTGTGATTGGCCATTTTTGAAAATTTTCGGCTGACTGCAGACCTGCTTAGCAATGGTTAATCTACCATTTATATGTATGTGTATGTTAACAGTGGCTGTTTATCCTAAGCTGTCATGGCTTAGTGGTTCAGTACTTTGATTGTGGTGCACAGTGTCCTGGGTTCAAACCTTGTCATTGCTTTTTATTTTACTGCTGTCCAGACAGGCTAAGGGGTGTGGCTGTGTTTAGGCAACTTTGCTCTACGTTGCTCCAAGTTGCCCCACGGTGTGCTGGTTGGTGCACCGCGCACCTCCATGCAAACTGATTGTGCTGGGTAAAGCGCTATTTAGCTATGGGCAACTATATTGTGCTGGGTAAAGCGATGCTTAACTACGGGCAATTATATGTCAGGATCCTTCTTACATTTACAAATATACATTTTGTTCACTGATACATAGGCCATTTCAATGCTTTTTAGTAAAATTTTATTCATATATGTCAGGATTTATTTCATATACTAATTTAAAACATAAAATAGAAAGGGGAGTGGTGGGACTCGAACTGTGCATGTTTCCTCTTTGTGCGAAGGCTCTACCACTGCGCTATTGCTATTTGGCTTAACTTGCATAACCATTCCTTATTATGCTCTTCAATGTCGACATTGCTAACTGCAGCTAAGCAATGGGCACACCCGCGCAAACACACGCAAATACGGGCAGCTATATCTGGAATTAGAAAAAAAAATTTAAAGTTTTACTTTTTATAACTGTACTGGGGGTTTACAATGTGAGGGAGTGTAGTGTTGGGTATGAAGACATTTGAGCAGACTCGCTCATGTGTGTTGACATTTCACAATTCAGACACTTGCAGGGGCATGGACCTTTGCTGGCACAGTCTGTGTTAGACTTGGAGTGAAGTCAGTGTGCCCTCATGAATATGCATGGCACGCTGACGTCGTACCGTTCAACTGCAGTTTCCGAGTAAGACTTATTTAGTCTTACACAGAGGATTCGTGAATCCGGGGGGTAGACTTTGCATGTGATAATTATAAATCTGCAGATGTAAAGGGCATTGTTCCCTGTTTCTTGTGCCATTTGCATTGTGATACTTAATCAGCCTTGTTTTCTCTCCCTTCCTTATATACAGGGACATCTGGATTGAAGTTTGCAAGACCAGCTGCACATGGTAAGCACATCTATTTTTATTGTTATTAGAGTATATCAGTTAGATTTAGGTGTAATTGAGACTAATATTTGTACTGCTTTACCATCTATTATACTTTAACATACTATTTGTAAGACAAAGGTTTGATCGGCTTTATTCTCTATTTCTCTGTTTGATATGTTTATTGATTGTTGCCATAGGTGATCCTGACAAGAGCACTGTGGTAATCCTACCACCTGATTTCAAAGTATCAGTAGCCTCTGATGATGATAGAAGTGAGGAAAAGGCACAATCTGGGGGTACTGGAGGCCAGTCTGACACTGAAGTTGTGGCTCCTGCATCCCCTACCTATATTTTGGTCACAGTCAGTATGCCTATGCATACCCATGCTATAGAGCCCCCTGATACAGGAGAGGTTGAAGGTGACACAGTTGATCAGGGTAGTGTGGTTACTTCAGGTGCAAATCTGGTTAATTTTCCCCATAGCCATCTGGGGGTGAGGTGTCACTAGGAGTGTTGATAGAGGTGCTCAGAGCAAGCCTTCTTTCCACTCTCCTCTTGATGTTGGTGCTGCCAGATGTATGTGTAGGGCCTAATAGAGGCATAGGTATGTTCCATCAGGGTCTCAGAAGAGACAGCATGAGTAATAAACATTATGCATTCTGATGTGCATGACTGTCTGAACTGTGTGATGACCCCTTTGATAGGATGAGGGACACACTGGATCAGGCAGTGTCTGTGATGGAATGGCTGCTAGGGGAGGGTGGGCATCCATGTGGTCGAAGAACCACTAAATTGTCTGGTGTTAGTCAAAATGGCTATGCCAAATCCTGCTGCCTTAGTGACACTAAGTTCCACTGCTCTGCCAGTGATTGTGGTGTCTACACCCAGATGTGGTAGGCCTCCTGGATGAAGTCATGATGAGAGCTCATCCTGCAAAAAACTCTCACATTCAGGTAGCACCCTGACTTCTAGCCAGAAATGTGGAAGTAGCAGTGCAACTCCTAGCAGAGGTAGTTCTCATGGTCAGGGACAATGACGATGAAATGACTACTTTACCATGCACAGTTCACACCTGTCAGAGATGCCAGGATGTAGTGCTAGCACACTGCTTGATTGTGCTCATGCGGACATACACATACTGGAAAAAAACTTGCCCATGCCATCTCATACACATGCAAGCTATCTAAACAGTACCGTTGAGTGTATACATGTGTTGTTACTGGCCCTGACAGTTGTATACTTTAACAAATAGATGTGTTTCTTACTCACATTCACACACTTTTTTGGTGTCAACCTTGCCCTCCAGCTATGCCCCCAATCACCCTGTAAAAATGATGGTGATTGTGCTACGCCCTTGGCATATGTCTCTGTGAATCAGGGTTCCATGTATGTCTGATGCATAGAGTGGATAGCTAATGCTTACTTATGCACAAAGTTGCTTTTATGAATATGTATTGCAATAGAAAGGTTTTGATTTTTTGCCCCTACTCAGTAGTAAATAATTGTTTATATAATTGTTTAATCTCATTGTATTTCTGTTACTAGCAGTGAAAGCAGTAGGTCTTTCAATCTTGCTTATTAATATACGTGTGCAAATGATGGAATCATTGACCTTTTTCATGGTTTATATACAGTGCTCAACTGAAATGCTTGCTGTACAGTATTGGGAAGAATACATGACTGTATATTGCAAACATCATTCATATAAGTTATTACTGATATGACTGTACACATCAGACAAATGCTGTGTTTAGGGGCATTTACATATTTCCATATGAGAGTACTTGGTTATATAATTTTTTTTCTTACAGGCTCTACACCTACCTTGTCATTACTGCAGGTACAAATTGTGCCCTTGGGGGTTGTCTCTATCTGATGCAGAATGCAGCCATTACAAGATTAAGTAAAGGTTGTGGGGTTTGATAAGCATCAGTTTTAATATTTTATGCGAGTAGGATCTTATGCTTTGACCTAGGTAGTGAGTGTGTTTGTTGTGCTTTGCCTGTTAGCCAGCACCATCTGCAGCAGGCAGTTCTCCCTTAGATTCCTCATCCGTATCTGATGCTGCTGCTGCTGACCCTGCTTGTGGTCTTTGAAACTGTGGTCCTGCCCCTGGCTGTCCTTGTTGAAGCTGTTTCCTGAGAATTATATTGTGTAACATGGCACAGACTGTGAACATTTGGATGGAGGTGCCTGGGTATTACTGCAATGCACATCATGATTTGTCTGGACACTGGAACTTTTATTTGAGCAATCCACACACATGTTCTGTGTTAGTTTGAGCATGAGCCTTGTTGTATCATTGCTCGGTGGGTTGCTTGGGTTGCTCATGGGTGGCATGAGCCAGGGCTTCAGTCCATAACCTACAGCATTCGCTATGTAAGAGTCATGAAATCTGCATGGGTTACCTGCACACACATTTTAGATGATCCCCTTGGGCATTTCAGACAACCTAAGAGTTTATAGAGTGGTATCCTTTCCTGTTAATAAACCTTCTTCCCTGTTCACTGCTTTTATTTATAAGTGCATGCAATGTATGGCTCCCAAAACTTCTGGGAAGTGTGCTATTACATAACATTTCTGCATGGTTATTGCTCTCTGCTCTGAGGTGCATGGGAGACAGATGTGATCCCTTGCATGTTGTAGCATTGTATTTAATTCTGATGTAATATCCTAAAGGCTGATGCCAGTGACACCCTTAATATACCCCCTGTGGGTCTCTGGAAAGTACCAGTAGCTAGTATACATGATGCTACACATACCTTTGTTTCCACTGGGATGGATTCTCCATGATTTCCCTGGGGCCTGAAGTGGGAGGGACAGAAATTACATAGTTCCTGTATAGTTTCCCTGTCCACCCTGTATCGCTCTGCAATTTCTGTGTTATGCAGTCCATAATAAGTTAAATGGAGTCTAAACACATTTCTTCTTCTTTTTGCCCAAGGTCTGACAGCAGCGGCACCTTGATTTAAAGACTATTGGACATACAGTATAATGACAGCAGCAACATTCTCTAATGTTTTTTCTAAGAGTAATAATGCCTGTATTCCAAAGGGTTTTGGAGTTCAGGACAAAAGTGAACACTGAGTGTACATGATTTCTTTATAGCTTCATGAATACCTGCAGCATGTTAAATTGGTTAATTAGCATGCAGTTCAGCTGTTTATGCTTTCATTGGCATAGTCTGCCATTTCCCTTTGTTTTGAGGCTCTACACTAAGTGTAGAGCTGTTTAATGAATACCCTACCATGTACACAATAGCAGCTCTTAGTGTAGGCATTCATGAATCTGGCCCATAGTCAAAATAAGTTGATAAAATAAATAAAAACAATCACATTACTTATCAGAAGTAGTTTCAGTAAAAATAAAGCAATAATGAATTTCTTCAGCATTATGAAAATTTAAACTGCATAAAGGTTTTAGAAATGGAAAGGCAACTTTCTGAGTGTAGCATTTTGATAGCATCACATGTATTGCATTAATCCATATATATTGTATTGTCATTATTTATTTATTTTGCATAGCCCTCAGAGTGCAGCTTATCTTCCTAAAATAGTAGAATAGCATGAATTCTTATTCCTATAATTGCACTTTAGCTGCAGTGCTAACTGTAAAGTAGATGACAAAATGTGTCTAATGGAACTTATCCGAAAACAGAAACTGGATTAATTGTGGTCTGCCCTTACATTCTGTCTCACAGTAAGAATATTTTAACCATATCAAGAACTGGTGATCTGTTTCTGCTCTGAAGTTGATAAAATACTACAGTTCAAAAATGAACCTTTTGTAGAATACAAAAGCACAAACTCTAACACGTCTGTACTTTGGATATGCATAAAGCATGTCACTCTGTTGTTGTTGGAAAGTATGATAATCTTTAATGCTTCCGTGGTGTCTACCATCTACTAGTGTGGCATTGTGCTGATTAGACAGCTAGGATGATGGCTGAGATTTCTGCATAGCAAGTAAGTATACTGAACTGGAAACTGAGAATGCAAAACAGCTGTAGTCATGAATAATTTTGCCAAGTAGCCTAACATCACTGGAACTAGAAACAATGAAAATTCTTATCAGCTAGTAGCACATGTATAATATGCCCCTGAGGCAAATATTAATCTTTTTATTTAAGACATATTGAAAACAGTGTGCAACCTGGGCCTGCAGTAATTAGACACTGATAATTGTTTTACAGCCACAGATGCAATGAAGCAACATTAGTATACGTGCAACCCTGTAACAATGTACTTTTGCATGCTTGCATGCATGCGGGTGTGTGTGTGTGTGTGTGTGTGTGTGTGTGTGTGTGTGTGTGTGTGTGTGTGTGTGTGTAAGTACACATCTAGCTATCTCTCTGTCTTTTTGTCAGCGCAGTTACACACACACACACACACACACACACACACACACACACACACACACACACACACTTTGCTAAATTTCTCATATAAACAGTGCCCAGTTCCAGAAAAGTGGCTCTAAAACAGGTCAGTGTTCATTTGTGATGTAATCTTCATTCATTTAAATTGGGATTTTGAAAACATTGCTAATATACCTCAGTTTAACACCAAGAATGATTATATCCTAGCTATTGTCTTCTATCATTATTATTGCAGCTTTGTGGAGTTTTCCACGAGTGGATTGTCTATTTCAGCTGATGTCCTTTCTGACTGAAAAGATTGATTTTCTCAAAAAAAAAGAAAGAACTGCAGAAAATTAAAGCATTAACATGGTTTCATCTAAAAAAGAAGCAGACTCCATATGTTTTAATTCCAAAGACCAACCACTTACTATTGATATTAAGCTATCATGCAATTTATACGGTAATATATACCTTTGATGAATACATTTGATGGTGCACATCATGAAATGTGAAGAAACAGTACAGTTAGACAATAGATTGTATGAAAACTCCTTAGTGTGACTGGTATATGGCTTTTTTTGTACAATATTTTCTAGCTGAGCAAAAACGGTAACATGTCTACAAATGATAGGATGGTAAAATAAATTTAAAATGTGGTACTAGATTATAAAAGTAAATGGTGCGTGAGAGAAGAATAACTGCATACTTACAGGTCAGTACAGTATTGGTGGAATAGTGACTTTAGTTCAAATATAATATTGTGGTGAGTCTCACCTCAATGTGTTGTATCGTGTGAACCAGGTGAGTGCTTTTTTTAGGGATTTTCCCCCTTTTTTCCACTGTGGTGCAACCATGGAGGTGATATAAATATATATATATATATATATATATATATATATATATATATATATATAGAGGTTCATAGATTAGTACTAAGCTAACTGCCCTTGTGGAAGATTTTCAGCCTAGCCAATTACCCCATGCGAGAATCAAACCCTGCACCTTATGCTTGTAAGGTAAACAGCTTAACCAGCCCTGTGTGAAAAAAAAAACATTTTTGTGTGCTTTATAAATTTTAAACTCAGCGGTTTTCCATGTTCATCTTTCAGAAACTGGCAAATCAAAGAATAGTGTTAAGATTGCTTATAGATAAACTGGGGAATAACTGCACATTAGTGGTAAGCTGCAAAATAGAAGAAAGATAACATACATCACATATTCAAGCAAATTATTACATGGTTCTACTATATGCAAGTATAGTGATAGTCTTTTAATTCATAACATAAGAAGTATGTATGTGATCAAACTATAATGATATTCCAAAGAGACTCATAGGTAATATTTTACTGCAGATACTGTTGCCTTCTATGGCATTCTGATGCACATGAACACCATGTCCTTATTGTATAAGCTATTGTGTCATCATAACTTCAGAAAACAAAGGTTGGTTTACATGTTTTCATTTTCTAGTATAATTTTAATTTACTTATCATGGATAATGATGACTATAGTACTTAGTGTTCTTATTTCAGTACATTTTTAGAATGGAGCAATTGAATGAAATAAAATATCAGGCTTCAACAGTCTCATATTAATGTCTAGAACTGTGCTATTTATAACACAAAGGCATGTAATTCTGGCCATTCCTAATACATCTGCTCCTAGTACCCGTAGTAGGAGTATACCAGCTCCAAACATGATTTCGAACTGAAAGATATACTTTTGGACAGTCTACGAAGTATAAGAAAGTAAATATGTTAAAGTGTCCAAGTGAAACATTAGCAAGAATGACATGAAGTAATGTATTATGTGGGTAAAGAAAGTGTGTTTGCTGGTATATAACAGAGTAGGGGTGCAAGATGCCAAATATAACCAATACGTTTAGGTAATGCACTACTCTATACTACCAGTCCATCCAACTGTACCTGCATTCATCCAGTGCAAGGACTGAAGCATCTTCCAGCAAGCAATAGTCCCAAGGAAGGAAGAAACGTCAAACAAAACACAAGCATATTGCAGGGCAAACACACTCAAAGATCCACATGCACTTTCACACTTAAGGAAACTTAACATTATCAATCTACCAATATATCCTTGAAATGCTGAATATTGTGAATGAGTTTACATATGTCTGTACATGATTATAGTTTCCTAACTGTAAATACCTTAAACCTCTGTAAATACTTAATGATTTGTATGATGTTTGCCTGAATTGATGACTGATGTGAAATTGTAATTGCAAACCTTGTTCCTTATGCTCTGTATATAACTGTTTATATTATGTAATTTTTGTAACCTTTCTTGGAGCTTTTCTCTCCATTCCTCCACTGAAAATGGGTTTCTGACTCAGTGGACGTTTCCAGTTACCAAATATCAATAAATAAATAAATATTGGAAGAAACTACAGAGCCCAGTAGAAACCCATAGAAAATGAGAAGCATACATAATTTCTAAAGAGAAAATAACCTCAGTCAGCAACTCAACTGAGATTCCAAACACTGTGAAGAAGAAACACTAGCAATGTTACTGAGTTACATTGATTTATTTGAATACATATGCCAAATAGCTGAAAAATTAAATTGTTGTACTTGAATCATTAGCTTTTAGGTAGTAAGAAACACTGAGGTGAGAAAACGTTTGCCAGGGTCTTTTTCATGTTTTTGCCTAAAAATCATACTTTACCATGAGATACGTAGTTATCAGTTCTGATGTTCATTGAAACAGTGTGGTCTGAAAAAGAACACTTTGTTTTCCTTATGTTTAATAGTAAATGTTGAACTGAAGGAGAAGTCCTGTATAGCCATAGGAATACAAAAGAAAAGTCCCGGTGATCTACATGTGAATGACTCATAAGAAAACTTATTCAGAGTGAGTGACATTTGTTAAGTCTGAATGTGATGTAGTGGTATTCTAAAGAAATGCTACAAAATAAATAGTCAATGTGATAATATCAGTATTCTGGGCCATGTTATTATGCATTCTTTTAAGAAATTAAAAGGAAGTGTTATCAGTGGTTTTCTAAATTGTTTTATAATCTGGACTCGGCCAACACAAAATAGATTTAAACATGCATGCTAGTGAGTATGCAAAGTTATATTTAGAAAGTTATGCCACTTTTAGTGAAATGCCAGCTGAGACCTATCTTTTAATGGTTGCCACAAAAATATTTAGTTACTTAGTTATTTACTTATTTATTCATATTTGTTTACCAGAGTAGTAAACTGATCTCAGTGGACTATTTGCAGAGGCACAGCCTGGGTAAGGGCTAATTTAGATATTTATTTATTCATTTAAGAAACAGGATAGTACTCCAGTACACCAGTACTAGACAGGATAGTACTCCAGCCATGACCTGTTACAGATACCAAATTAAGTAATACAGGCCATGATCACAAAATAAAGCAATATAAATGCACTATACAGTCTGAGGACAGACTGAATGGCAAACATTAACTACACACAGACAATGATAAATAAGGAAGCCCATGTCTTTTCATTGTACAAGGTGGTATAGACATACCAAAACCAGAAGGATCATGCAGTACAAGCAGGAACAGACACCTTAACTTCAAGCATTGTGGGAACACTTTTCAGTTTTCAACTCTGAAAATGCATGATGTCAAAATTTGGAAATGTGTAGCAAATGGTGATGGACTCTCATGTCATTAGGTACTGAATTCTTTAATTCTAGCCCAGCAGCTGAAAAAATCCTGGCATTGTGCAGAAATAGTATTTAGAGACTACAAGAGTGTTCATAGTCATTGTAGAGGGTAGAGGAAAGAAAAAAAAAAACTGCAGTAGCTTTAAACTGTAAGGTGCCAACTAAGGGGATGCAGCAGTTAAGATGTAATAATAAAAACATTTGCAAACATAACTAAGAGCTGGTCTTAAGGAAAACTGACAGACTTCCAGTTCTGGCCAAAGTAAAGCAGCAATAATTCCTTCCTTAAGAGAAGAATATATATATATATATATATATATATATATATATATATATATATATATATATACATACACACACACACACACACACACACACACATATATATATATATATATATATATATATATATATATATATATATATGTGTATATATATATGTATATTTTAATGTAAACTGGAGCCTGTGGCAGTTGATAATGAATTGACTGAAATGAGAGAGGAATGTATTCCAAAGAGGAATAAATAAGCCCTCCACACAGAGATTAAACCTGTTTTATTCAGCAGGTAGGAGATCTTACAGCAAGTGACAGGTCATTTTTCTAGCTGACAGCACTAATAATGATTCTGGAAAATGACAGATAAGGATCAAGTCACACTACTAGGTATTTGAAGTGGTCAACTACATCAGGAGGATCTCTTCTATGGGAAACTGCACTCCGGGTGTACTTAAATATATGACCTGGGTCTTTTTAAAATCCATGCACAAGCACATGCAGTAAAACTTGCTGTGACTTTTTGGCAGTAGGGAGCTAGAGTTTAACTGATGACAGATACAGACAGATATATAGATCAAATGGCTTAGTCACATGTGTAAAAGAACAGGAATGTTTGGCAAGGAAAGAGGGCAAGTGCTTATGAGAAGGTAAACAAAGGGAGGTTAACACTGATCCCCAAAGAATGCTAGTGTCTATGGCAATACGATGGGGGAAACTTTGACCAATCTGAATTCATAAGGAGTTCATATTCAGATGCACTGATAACAAACTGCTAACTTGACAAGCTGTTTATGATTAAAGGCCTTTTTCAGGTCTAGCAATTGCTCTTGTGAGTTCCCACCATCTGTCTGCCTGAAAATGTTGATGGTAAGGGATAGTAGCCAGGTGGCAGTGCTATGGCTTATGGTGGAATCCATGTTGAGTTTCATTAAAGGTCCACTGGTTTCTAAATGAGATATGAGTTGCACTAATATGTTCATTTTCAGAATTTCAGATGTTAGTGGCAGTACTGAAGCTGATCTGGACGTTTCTGTGGTGTAATTTGGATGTTTAGGAAGTGGAATAACCTTGACTGTGTCCTAGTTGTTTGAGAAGATATATTTACGAAGGAAAGGGTTCATAATATGCTACAGTGTTATGCAGGTGATTGTATCATATACTATGTGTAATGTAAAGATGAGCTCATCATTGGAGCCAGTGAACATAGAACTAGCAGATTGTTAAGCCAAGAGGTCACTTTTTAAAGTGACTGGCCTGAAAGTAAAATCAGTTGAGGAGGGAACTGTATTAGTGATCTTTAACCCCAGTGTATGGTTAGGAAGGGTGGTAAAAGATGTATTCATCTTACCATAATACTCAACAAATGTCTCAGCCAATGTGTTTGGAAAAGTGATTTCCTTATCATCATCTGTTAGTGTAATGTTGTTAGAGGCTTAGATTCATCCAGTGAGGTCACTTATTTAATGACAAAAACATATCTGATTGCTGTGAAGGTATGTATGCCTTATTTTGTTTTAGAAATCTGTTTTTGCTTTTATGATCATTCTTTTGCATGTATTTCTTGTAGTGCAAAATGATAACCTGCTAGACTGGCTGTTCAATAATTTAGAAGTGGACCAGGCACTTTACTTGTCTGTAAATAAAACCTTAATCTCTGACATGATCCATGGATCACAGTTATATTTTTTTGGAATGCTACTCTCCCATTGATTGTCAACTATCATTTTTCCAGTTATCTGACCATCCCATTCTTTTCCCATGGGTGAGAGATAGCCATGGGAGATGTCATACAAGCAGGCATCATTTTTTTTGTATTATATGTCCAACCCTGCCTGCCAGTGGCTGATGTGAACACCATCATCACCAAGGTGCATCCTGTGTCTCCTTGTGTGAAAATGCTACAACATGCTTGCTGAAGAGAACTAGTGTCACTGGTGTTGGATGGCCAAGCCCATATCTTCAAGCACAACCATTTCAGTGCCTCACGAGCCTCCACTTTTAGTGAGAATCTGTCATTTCAAGCCATGGTGATGTGGGCACCAGCAATGGCCTTTCTATGCCACTCTCCTATGCTTGGCTTTTCCAATGCCCAGTCTCACATTTAAGACTGGGCCTTTTGGGTCATAGTCAAAGTTTCCTCCAGCTGTACCATGGAGCCATTGTGGTTCATAGTTGTATTTTATGAACATTTTAACTAATGGATAGTATTTTTCTTGGAGTGGAAGACTATTTAGCAGACATTATAATGCAGTGCTGAAGTCACCCTGACTGGAAAGTGAAAACCAGTTTAAATCTACAAGTTCAACTTCGTTACTACATTTGAGAGATCTGTAGGATATAAATATTCTACCTGCTCTAAATATTTGAGCTAAGAAATACATAGTAAGAGATGTAAGAGACTAGAGTACAATGATCATTGAAGAGTGGATTAATTAGTTAAGATACTGTTTCTGAGGTGTTAACAGTGAGTCCAGCAAAGAGCATTTTTTTCCTAACATGGTTACATTTTGTGGGAAGCATTACTGTTTGAGGACATAAAGGCTTATTCAGTTATCCATCCAGAGAACTAAATTCTTAAAATGATTGCCTCACTGCACATCTTTCTCATGCATACTACCTTAGTCCGTTTTTTGTTATGAGATGTGGTAGAATGAAAGGAATATGTATGCTTAATGTATAACCATTTAGGCGTTACAGTTGTTATAATATTATATTTCATATTTTCTTCATTTATAGAAAAATACGGGAAAAGAAAAACAGCAAGGTATAATCATACTGTAAAAACAGCAGAAGTACATTAATTCATATGCATCTCCCTCCTGACAGCATAATATTTATAGTTTATATTTTATTAACTTCTGGAAAAATAAGAGAGAAAGAAAAACAGTAAGTAATAAAATTACAAACACAGCAAATGAAAATACATTAAAAACACACCTCCTTCCTAGTTTATGAACTGATTGTACCCCCTTCTCATTTATCATTTGCTGCATTTAGATTCTCAAATTAAATTGATTCTAAACTCAGATGACCTCACTGCCTAAGAGCATTCTGAGCAGATATAGTATGGATAATGTTCTTTAATATTTGCATTTTTGTTGCTGATAAAACTAAATTTAACTGAAATCTGATTTAAGGTAGTGCACATAGCTTAGCTTCAAAGCAGCAACTCAATGAAAACTCTGTAATGGCATTCTTTCAGGCTTTGTGTTAGTGGCTTATCTTTGTTCCGTAAATGGTCCACTAGTGGACATGTTCACCAGCAGTGGACTCATCTAACATGCTATCTGCATCCATTCCAGCTAACAGTAGAAGAGTAAAATGTTATACAAATAATCACACCAGCAGGAAAATATGCATTCGGCAGAATTTCTGAGTTGTCAAGAGTCCTTAGGAGCACTGAGAACAATCCATAAGCATAAATCAAATGCAAAGAGTATGAAAAAAAAACAGAAAAATCATCCCATGCAATCCAGATATTATAGAGCTGCACAGCAGAAGTAGACATGGAGAAGTTAATGTGCACTGAACCAGTAGCTTGCACAGTGCATGCACAAATGAATAAACCAACAGTAAAGGCATTCATGGCACAAGCCAAATCGTTATATTGTTACTTCAAATATTTGTTGTATTCTGCCTCATTGGTGGTGTAGATAGAGAGAGATATAGCACTGGCTATAACCCACGCAATATGAGTTTGATTAGAGGTTTGGCCACCTGGCAACACCGGTAGGGAAAATGAACATGCCTATCCTGGGAGTAGAGATTGCAACAGACATATCTGTTGCAGAGCTATAACAAATACTGGCGCTCAGGGAAATGATATCAGGCTGGGGGACAGGATATCTGAGAAGATGTGGCTGTCCTATAGGAACAGGATGCACTTGGAGCAGCTCTGAATTACCTGCCCAGTCTTTCTTGCCGATGTCAGCATGAAGGTGTAGACATAAAGTCCTAGAAAAACCTTGTGACTTATAATATGATGGAGCATCTCTGCTCTATCTCACTCCACTTGCCTGGTATATTTCACACACAGTGAGCATGATGTTAAGAAGTGAGCTTCCTGATCAAGTGCTCTGCTGGACAGGAAAATATATTTGATGTCTCTTCCCTTACATTACCTTTAAAACCTATAAAATTGCACTCTTTAGTTATCTAACTCTACAGATCCTAGTAAGTTCTGGAAGGAAGCCAATAAAGTCAAATGAAGTTCAGTTCAGCCAAAGTGCTCAACTACAGATACAAATTTCAGTCCTGCAGACTTCAAAAATTAACTTCTGAGCTTTCCCCCAATCACATCTGCCACCACTTGTCTGCCTCTTTATTTGTTCCCACAGATGCATCTATTCTTGCTCTTCATTTCATGTGTGTCACACCAAAGTGAACTGAAACTTCTCAGTGCGGTTTCCAAACATAGCAAGCAAGGGAATAGGCAAATGATGGTGGAAAGATTCAAACCCTGTACCCTTAACACAAGGAGCAGCTTATTAACAAGTTAGAGCTTTAGTACTCTGTATTAACTGCCAGACATTACTTGCAACTATCTTCTGTAGCTAAATTGCTGGAGAAAAATATCCATCAACAAGTATCATAATACCAAAGAAAACATGCTCTTAAGTTGTGAATATGGCAGCATTCTAGGCCGCAGTGCATAGACTGCATTATTTACTCTTATTGACTCTGTTCTCAATGGATGAAGGTCTACTTATGGCTCAGGGACTTTTTCATCTAAATAAAACCTTTGATTTTGTTAATTGCGACCTTCTTTTACACTATTTACTGCAGATACTGTTGCCTGATTTAAAACTTATTTTACTGATATCTCATTCAAAGTCAAATGTATATGCAGGTATACTTCCCCCTATTGTTTATGTGATACTGGAAGTTCTGGAGTCATTCAAGCATTTGTGATTGGTCCTCTCCTTTACACTCTTTTCAATGCTCTTCCTTCAGTGCTTTCTTCCTCTAACCTAATTCTTTATGCTAATAAATGTGTCATCCTCATACTTCTTGACTGTCCAAATTTTTGCCTCATATTTTTGGTCTGTTCTTCATAGAATTTGTGGCAAATTGCTGAGGATTTTAGTCAGATTTCATATCATACAGAAAATGCACGCTAACACAAAACCTATTATTCTGTAAGTTTATAAGAGCAATGTTAAAATCTATCCCTATTTTGAGACCTTTGTCCCTACCCCCCCCCCCACACACACACACACACACACACTTCATTGTTTGAGGCTTTGTCCAGATTTCTTGTGCTAAGAAGTTGAGAATGATGATCATCTTTAAAGTTTCCACTTCACAACTTAACTTTAAATCAAACCTACAAAATGACCTAGAAACCCTCCTTAACTGCCTTACTAATAAACAGCTGATTTTTGGTTGGTTAGAAACCAATAGGATGTTCTTTGGTGCCTCAGAGTGAATAAAATCAATTCCACCTAGCAAGGATTTCCTCATAGTACATGGTAAATAAATCGAGCTAATTTCCTCCTTCAAATACCTAGAAGTTTCTCTAGATCCTTCCTTTGTCTATGTAAACTCACCTTGTACAGCTCAAAACCAAAATAATTTGTACCCAGCCCCATGAAGGAGAGAGATAAAGCTTTTAGTAAACCTCAGAAGACCCATGTTTGACTATCAGCATGAACACTGGAGAGACTGAATAGGGAGAGGATGGGACTGAGTAACTGATGCAGGCTCACCCTTCCTGGGGGATAGTGACTGTTTAGGCTTACTGCAATTGCAGCATTAAGAGTCTGGCAAACTCTGCACTGCATGTGGTATACTGCTTGTTCAGGAGATTGCACATGTGCTTCCCAAAGACCACCACTGGGGAGTTCACAAGGTTGTCACAGGATGGTGGGATTTAGGGCAAAACTCATCTGTAGCAGTGTGATGCTGCACAAGCATCCTTAAACTCCTCGTGGGCCCCTGACATGGGATCAAGTACAGTAGAAGCTAACGCTGGTCCGGTACTCCAGTGAATGAGGGAAGGAGCTGGTGGCAGCTGATGGTCAGTTGTGGGGAGTTGAGGAAAATAAATAAATACATTGCTGTCTTTATGGATTCACAAAAATGTTAACTGGGTTAGCCACTGGTAAAAGTTGTTTACAGGCTTGTATAAAATGCAGTCTCATTTATGAGGCCAGCATTTACCCAGAAAAGCAACATGATCTACAGGCTTTTTCAAACATAATTTGCAGATTCTTGTGTCTTCCTCCCAGAAACAAGTACCACTGAGCCAGCTGGCTTCCCATAATTAAATGCTGAGGTCTCCTTTTCTTAACTCTTTTCTTTAAGATTCTAAAATCTGGCCATTCTCCATAGCTTGCCTCATGATTATATCCAAATACAATGCATTTGTCTTTCAGATGACTTTCTGCTGAGGCTTCGCTTCTTCACAGACACTTATAAAGATATCAGATACCTCATATCTTGTTTTTTCTGTCGTCGGGCTAAAAAAGTCATGCTTTTCCAATAATATTTAGAAAGTGTAACAACACTAATTCATGGAATGACTACAGGAAAGGGTTATTGTATATACTTTTCCCACAAATAGTATCTTTAACTATTTAATTACATGCTGACCCTAGTTGGTCTAAACCAGTATAATTAAATCTGTGACTCTGAATATGCTATTAATATACACATACACATACATATACAATGTGATAGAAAGGCAAAGATAAGACTAGAAGAAGGAGGCGAGAAACAGGCAGAGAATATGCACAGATATGTGTGTTTTCTGTCTGTTTCATCAGTTATTTAGTTTTCCTTAGCTACATACTGTATAAAGGAAGGCTGCTTATTTGCTATAACTAGTGTTCACTGTTATTATGTTTTTATGTGCCAAATGAATGGTTATTAGTGTTTTGGACTTTTATGGTCATATCCAATTACTTAAACTGTTTATTTACTGTAATACATTTAGAAAAGTGACTATCTCACACTAGTAAAATAAATTCAAAGTATATATTTCCTTACTTGCATTACAGAATATTTATAACCATCAGTTATTTGTCTTTTAAATTTAAATGACCTAGCACAGAATGCATAACATATCCTTTAAAACTTCAGTGCTTCACCAGCACCATGGAACTTCTTTAAGTGTGGTTTTAACTGAAAAGCTGCCAGACATAAAATTGCTTAATATAATTAATATTTTTTGTTTAATTTTCTTAATACATGACAAGTATCAGTATTATTCATTATTTAAAAATGTCATGGCTTAACAACTGCATCCACTGTGCTTAGTTGTTTCATTAATTAACTGTATTACAACAGCCAAATTTGTTTTTTTCCCTTTGCGTTTACACATGTTCCATCCTTCCTGATCTTCCCTATGTTCTTCCTGAAATTTCCAGAGGTTTTCTTCTATTATCTTATCACTCTAATCTCTAAAGTCTCTTTCATTTCAAAAACATTTTGGAAAACTACCAATGTCTTACCTTATATAACTTAATTCCAAATTCAAACTCTGTTTCCAAAGGTGTGTGGTCCAAGACTGCTACTAGATGGGTTATTAACTGTTTGACTGTTTTATCCATCTATCTAATCTTGTCCAGGATTCATGCCTCCCTCAATAATATGTAAACTCTGCCTTAATTTCTGCTTTCTGCATTATATCAGCTAATCCAAATAATTGAAGATGCTTAATGAGAAATCTTCCCTCACTGTTTATTGCCCCAAACCCTTGGACCAGCTGAAAAACACCTGGAATTTGATGTTATATTCCTACTGATACATGGAATAGACTCCCAAATTACATTAAAGCAAACACTAGTTTAGATAGTTTTAAAAACAACTTGGACACTTATTAAAGGAACAACTGTTTGGTATATTGGTAGGTTAGAAGGCATTATAGTCTGTGCTTGAAGTGTTTGCATGTTTGTATGTAATAATATTCCTACTGAAATAACAAACTTCCTAAAATCTCCTGCAAATCATTTTTAATTGCTTTTGTAGGGAGAAATACTGAGACTAATGTGATCTTAATCCCTCTGCACATATCTTTGACTGCCACAAACCCTTCTTCTTGGTCTATTTCTTCTTCCACTACCTGAAAGAGTCTTTGTTTTTTAAAAGGATCATTACTCTGCATTTCCTCTCATTTTTCAGTCCTCCAAAATAACCTTTACTTTTAGCTTCCCAACTAAAATAGTGTCCTAATTCATTTAAATGCTGTCTGTGCACCACTTTTTATCTCTTTAAGCCTTTACTCTTTCTCTTTTAATTGTATCAGCCAATCCGTTAATATTCCACACCAAAACCTTCATGTACAGAAACTATTTCCTCTCTTTTTCTAAGCAATAGTGATATTCCTGCTTTTTATTCTATCACCTCCAGATTTACTATTCTTCCATGCAGAACTAGCTTAGTCCTGCATGGAAGTGGCCATTTAGGAGCGGGACAGCAGCACGCCATGCATATTAATAAAGGCACTCTGCCTGAGCTCTTAATCTTATATGGAGCGTGTAAGAGTGCAGGGGGCGTGTTTGAGAGCAGAGCTCTCAGAATATACACGCCCCCACAATGAAGAGCAGCAGAAAGCCCAAAAGAATGAGTGAGACCGCTCATAGGTGTCCACATACCCCCAGCAACATCCCCACACATGTACAACAGCATTAGTAAATGCAAACAATATAAACATACCATTTTTGTTTTATGAAACTGATTATATCTAACCGTAGGTGCGTGGGTTTGCCTATTGCTTAGCTAAGGTTAATGCAGCTTAAATGGCTGAAGAGGATAAAACGGAAGTTATATGCAAATGAAGCAGTATAGCAATAGTGTAGTGGGCAGAGGTTCGAGTCCCACTGCAGCACATTCCATGTCAAGTCACGTTATGACCAATATTTTAGTTACATAACCTAATAAATAGCATATATTTGGGAACTGGAGTACTGCATTAAATGCAGATGTGAGGTGTCAGTGTCATAATGTTGCAAAGTCCACAGATAATCACATGTGCCCCATACAATAAATGTATACAGGAATCATGGATACAAATGGAAGGTACAATGTGTAATGAATGATAACTCCATACAGCTTCCAAATCCCCCACCTTCCCAAGATCCATTAGACGTTACTGTCTAAATCAGTGCAGTGATAAGTGGGAGTAAGCACTAGTAAGCAAGTGTAAGCACTATTAAGGAGTAGTAAGTGGGAGTAAGCATATCTAAGCACTAGTAAGTGGGTCTAAGCCCGTTTGCATGGGGGTAAGCAATGCGCAGACAGGTTAAGCAATATGGAAGCTAACTTTCTGTAAGCATATTTAACCGGAGGTTAGCATAGCTTATCCTCACGCAAACCTGTGAAAACCCTCTTACAAGTGCTTAAAAGTGCCTTAATCACTCTGTATCTAACAGCCACTGTTCTGCCCAGCAACAAAATGAACAGCCATACAGGTCTTGAACCCAGAACCCTATACACTATAGTCACAGTAGTTAACCACCAAGCCATCACAGCAGTACAAAAAAATTGAGGTATCACCAAACAAACCCTCACTATAGTAAAATAAAACTGAACATGTGAAAGGAATAAGTCTGCAGTCGTATGTTCTATAACCTACTACATAACATAAATATGTGAACTGGAGTACTGAAGTAAGCCCAGATGTGAGGTGTAAATGTAATATTGTGTTGAAGTCCCCTACTAAACACAAGGACCCCATACAGTGTACGTACACATGAATCATGGATACCAGACATATATATAAGATGTAATGAATAGTAAATCAATGTCAAAAAGCAAATATAATGCAAAGTTAATTTTAAGCAATGCTAAGCATTGCACAGGCCATCTTAGGAGGTGTAAGCAATGTGTAGGCCAACTAACTCAATGTGTCCAGTGGTATACCCCTTTAAACAATGCCAACCTTAGGTAAGCAGGTTTGCCCATAGCTTAGCCTTTTCAAAACTGGCCAATCATGGCAAAGTGTGGAAATTCAGCCCTACTTAAACCCAACAGGTGGGAATACATCTCATAACTGGTTGTAGCTTCCCCTTGCAGGCACCATGGTAGAAAGGGGAGACAGAGTACACTTCCGGGCTCAGCGCTGGGGCATCCAGGAGTCCAGAGTCATGGCAGATCTCCTTGTCAAAGACCATGAGCACAGACTGCTGCAGGGCCAGTACCAGGGTTCCCAATATAAGGCGGAAGCCTGGGACCGTCTCGCCCATGACCTCACCAGTGCCACTGGCATACCCCAAACTGGTGAGCAGGTCAGGCATCACTATGCTGACCTGAAGCAGTGAAAGGGGGATCTAAGAGGCTAGGATGACAGGGAGGTCCCAGCTGTGTGTAAGTATCACTCCGCTACCTGTTTAATAATTTCCAGCTCATGTATATTATGGATAGGTATGGCTAAATATTCCTCTTATATCCTTCACAGCGGCAAGTGAGCAGGCCACAAACCAGGAGGCCCATGGATGTCTGGAGAGGTTGTGATGTGAGGAAGGTCAGTAATACTCTTGCATGTACTATCATATGAAATAAATCTAAAAGTATTAGTAAATTAATTGCCATTATAATACCTGTATTGTTTAAGGCAAGTACTGCATACACCGGAGAATATGTCAGGAAGAGTCTCATATAGTTTGTATGTAAATAAAAGCATAATAGCCTGACAATAAGGGTCTAACTGCTGGACTGCATGTGTATACTCTGGTATCGTATAGTAATGGAAATTTGTAATCACTTAATAGTACTGTTGTATTAAGCACTGTTACCCACACTGTGCAACATAAATACAATGTGTAGGAATGTCTGTATATGACTGGTGTAATCCCCAGAGGTCATTTAGTACAACTGAGAGACACATAGACAGAAAACAGTGAAAAGACAGACAACAAAATCCAAATAGCACATGCAATTGAGATGTAAGTTGTTGTGTTTTTAGCACACACAGCCATGGTTCGAATCCTGGGAGTGGTAGTAGTCTGCATGCAGAATCATACCCCACAACTGTACAGATATGTCCAGAATGTCCAGTAAATTGGTCCATATTTGCTGCCTGTCAACCTATCCCCCTGGGAAATCAGTGGGATGATCCCAGACGTATAGACAGCAAACAGGAAATAAAACTGATTGTCACACATCTATGAGAACATAGCTGGCACACTAGCAACTCCCCAAAATCTTATGAGAGCAATAAGCCGCATATGTCCCATTTACACCGCCATGTTATCAAGCTGTGACCAGAGTGCGTACAGTAACAGAGTGAGATGTATGTGCATAATAGTAATGTGGAATCTGGTACTTTGTGTGGCAAAATTCAGGTAGTGCTAACAAACATTGCTCCCACAGGTATGTCAGATACAAGCACTGTGCCCAGAAATAAAAGAATGATACCCTGTACTGTTTACTTTGGCATTGTATGGCATTGTGACTGATGCAGTTGCTGTGAATAATAAGGTATTACTCATCACTGTCACCAACATTGTGCTACATAATATAACTGTCTAGGAAATGCTGTATAAGAGTGTTGTAATACAAGGTCAGAATGTAAAACCACAGGAGAATTATAAGACAGAAAGCAGATAGGAGATATGCAGTAATATCTATATAGCACACACAACTGTGATGGACAGTGTTTTAGTTTTAGCAGACACAGCCATGGTCTGAATCCGAGTAGTGGAAGTAGGCTGCATACAGAATCATACCCCACAACTGTACAGATAAGTCCAGAATGTCCAGTATATGGGGCCATATCTGCTGCCTGTCACCCTGTCCCCCTGGGAAATCAGTGGGATGATCTAAGATGTTTAGGCAGCAGACAGGAAATACAACTGATTGTCACACATCTATAAAAACAAACCTGTTACACTAGCAACTCCCCAAAATGTTATGAGAGTAATAAGCCAAGTATGTAATATCTACATCCCCAAGTTGTCAAGCTGTGACCAGACTGTGTACAGTAACAGAGTGAGATGTATGTGCATAATACTAATGTGAAATCTGGTACTTTGTGTAGCAACATTCAGGTAGTGCTAACAAACATTGCTCCCACAGGTACATCAGATACGAACACTGTGCCGAGAAATAAAAGCTTGATACTCTGTACTGGTACTGTTTACTCTGGTATTGTATGGAATTGTGAGTGTTGCAGTTGCTCTGAATAATAAGGTATCACTGATCACTTTCACCCACACTGTGCTACATAATATAACTGTGTAGGAAATCCTGTATAAGAGTGTTGTAAGTCACTAAAGGCTGAAGAGGGCAATAGTCTACATATGTCCCGGTTCATCTGCATGTGGTCAAGACATGGCCAGAGTCTGTGCAAAAGGAGATGGACAGATATGTGCATAACATCAACCTGTAATCCGGGAGTATGCATAGAAACATTTAGTTAGTGTTAACAAACAGTTCCTCCACAGGTATACCAGGTAAGAGGTGTATACTGCAGGTAAAACCAGTTCATGTATAAAGATGACGACAGCCATATCACTGTCCAAACAAAGGCAATAGGGTAGTGTAGTAATACTTGTAAGGTTAAGATAACAGCACTGACTAGGAAATTAATGCAAACTACAGGAATATACTAGTTGTTAAGTGACATCCTTCTCTCCCCCCACCATATCTCCAACAATACACTAAATACCCACCTCAACTGGTATGTGATGACTCCACTTTTATGTTGGGACATATGTCCTATTGGTTGATAATTATTTAAATCTGTTTCTATGCATGTGCTATGTTGAAATGCTCCAACATTGGTGGCATGGTGCCATCAATATACCTGCATGCTATTGTTATTACAACTGTGGTCCCATATATACATGTGTTCCATTTGCTATGCAACTGTTCCATATCTGGTGTCTGGGTTAATGGGAATATCTATGCATGCTGTTATACCTAACCCTGGAATGTGTTGACTATTACTAACCCACATATGTTGATACACCATAAACACCACAGCACGTATGGGAATGCGGATCCCAGCGGACCGACCTGTCCCACCTCTGGGCCATGGCACTGGGCACCTGCACATCTGGGGCTCAACCCAGGACTTCCTCGTTCATTCGTCCTGCACCACCTTCAGGTGGAACCACTTCAGGGGATGGGGCTCACCCCCCTGGGAGCGGACGCAGACAGGACATCACCAGGTTCAGGTCATGGTGCATAGAGAGCTCAATCAGCAGTTTGGAGATCTTCTATGCCAGCTCGATGGCCGCATGTCATGACTAGAAGGTCGGCCTGGCTCTCCAACTCAGCCTCCAGCAAAGCCACCTTTGGGGCTGTGAAGGTGCAGTGGTGACTGCCCATAGGTGGGGATCTCAGTCCCACTGTTTCCACTAGGGGGCTCATGGGCTTCCGTTTTCCCAGTAACCCTCCCCATCAAGGTGTTTACCCTCCAAATGTGTCATATACTGACCCTGTATTCATCTTGTTTGTCTTGTCTGTTAACCTACCCAACCTACCTCCCTAAATATACCTACTATCTCTCCCCAACATCCCACTCTCACCTGAAAAAAAAGGTAATCTGTTCCCAAAAAAAATCTCTCCCCATACATAGCTGTCCATTTCGCACGTGTCCACTGGACACATGTAATCTGGTCTAATTGACATCACAACATTTTATTGTTGTCTTCACCCCTCTCTCAGGGGGTTGAGTGTCCAAATCTACCTCCAAATTCAGTGTACATGCACAGCTGTTGTTGTAGAAGAAATGAGCAGCGATGTAACTTCCCTGCACCCTCCTGCACATCCTTAGCTATTTTCCCCACTGTCTTTCCTCTCTTTGTGCCCCTTTTTCACCACTTTCTTATCAACTCTTTAGTTCTTTTCTTTTAAAGAAATTAGTGTGGGGGTAAGTGGAGGGCGGCCACGGTGGTGCAGTGGTTAGCATTGCCGCCTCACAGCAAGAGGTTCTCTGGTTCGATCCTCGGCTGGGGTGCCTTCTGTGCGGAGTCTGCATGTCCTCCCTGTGGTTGCGTGGGTTTCCTCCGGGTGCTCCGGTTTCCTCCCACATCCCAAAGACATGCTGCAGGTGGATTGACACTAATTGGCCCTAGGTGTGCGTGAGTGTGCCTTCTGTGGAAGGTTGGGCGGCTGGCAACTCGACACCGTAACTCTGGCAACTCATTACACGTAAAACTCCACTGCCATTCAATGTGCAGACAAAGGCGATCCGCTGTGGCGACCCCTAACCGGGAAAAAGCCGAAAGAAGAAGAAGAAGAAGAAGTGTGGGGGTAAGTGGGAGTATGCACTTTTAAGCAGCTGTAAGTGGGTTTAAGCTTGTTTGTACGGGGGTAAGCAATACCTACACAGGTTAAGCAATTTAGAAGCTAAATGAGTATAAGAAACTGTAACCAAAAGTTAGCATTGCTTACCTCAGTGCAAACCCGTTTAAAACTGCTTAAAAGTGTCTTTATCACTCTGTATCCAATGGCTCTTGTTCTGCCCCGCAACAAAACAAATAGCCTTTGCAATTCTTGAACCCAGGATCCTGCACACCATTGACAAAGTGGATTACCACTAAGCCATGTCAGATACACAAAGCTCTGATGTTTTCACAAACATATCATTCAGCCCAGTCATTCAACAGTACAGGAAATGCATTTCAACATGTAGATGTATGTGTGCGTGTGTGTGTATATATATATATATATATATATATATATATATATATATATATATATATATATATATATATATATAAAACGTATATACATACATATGCATACATCTATAGAGATGTATATGTCTATAGAGATATATATGTCTATATCTATATGTATATATATATATATATATATATATATATATATATATATATAAGCATAAATATATATCTATATAGGTATATACGGACATACATCTGTAGATAAAAATAGTAACATAACAAAAACATATATGTCTACATGCACCGGTAATGGGGTTGAGGAAGCCTCACAAGACATCTACAACAACTGGAAAGGCCACAGAAATACCTCACAAAAGAGGATTACCAGCCTCAAACAGATGCCCTACTCAGACCATTTCAAAAAACTCCAGCTTTACTCTGTCGCATATCGCCTACTCAGAGGCAATCTCTGCCTAACATACAAAGCTATGTCAAACCCAGAGCTGTTGGTCATGCTCCACTTAAAGAAATCCCAATCCCTCCAAGCTACATGCTCTAGGGACTTAAACCTTGTCACAACAATAAACAGGACATGCTGGAGGGATATATTCCTATCTCAGAGACTTCCCCATACTCTGGAACAAACTACCTATCTATATCAAACAAAGCTCCTCATTAGCACTCTTCAAGAAAAATCTTGATGATTGGATGGGAGATAGGAAAATCATCCCAGGGATCACTTCTGTGGCTCTGCTTGACAGGGGCACAGGAAAATAATTTTCTTGGGTGGCAAAAGCTAGGGTACCATTTGGATAGGCTTATATAGGCCCTAGGGTCAATAGCCTAGTACCTACTTATGTACCTGTGAACCTATATGTCTTGTACATATAAATATTCCTCCCCCACAGCTAAACACACACTACCAACTGTTGCAGATCCCATAACCAGGACCTCACACAACATGGGTGGAAAATGTTAACAGTACTCCATCTCACCTGTATGATGTCAGGCTGGTATCAGTAACATATCATGCAGTACAGTCTAGCTACCATAGGGAATGTACAATGTGGAAGCAATCAACATTCCATGGATACATATACACAGACACATATATACAGATACAGATATACATATATATATATATATATATATATATATATATATATATATATATATATATGGGTCTGATGTATAAGTTCGAAAATACACTTCTTCGAACTCACACAGTAGACCCTGGGTTACGCAAAAGTGCACATAATCAAAAGTGCACTTTCGCGAAACCCGCTTCAGCGAACCGGTTGCTACTAACTTTAGTGCAGTAGTTATGGACCTTAGGGTTAGGGCACGTCATGGTAAGGGGATAGCTAGTAGGGCTATCCCCTTACCATGACCCGCACCCTAACCCTAAGGTCTGTGACTACCGCACCACAGTGGAGGATAGCCTGTTCTCCACTGTGGTGTGGTAGTCATGGACCTTAGGGTTAGGGCGCAGGTCATGGTAAGGGGATAGCCCTACTAACTATCCCTTTACCGTGGCCCGTGCCCTAACCATAAGGTCCATAACTATCGCACCACAGTGGAGGAAATAGCATGTTTTCCTGCTGTCCTCCACTGTGGTGCGATCCGTTCGTAGAAGCTGAGTTTGCAAAAGTGCACTTTCAATTAAGTGCACTTTCGCATAACTGAGTGGTCTACTGCTCTTTTTCGAATACATGGTATTATTCGATGAAAAGCAGTAGACCCATATGGGTCTACTGTATATGTTTGAAAATACACTTCTTCAAATTCACACAGTAGACCCTGGGTTATGCGAAAGTGCACTTAATTGAAAATGCACTTTCGCAAATCCCGCTTCAGCGAAAGGACCACTACTAACTTTAGTGCAGTAGTTACGGAACTTAGGGTTAGGGCGCGGGTCATGGTAAGGGGATAGCTAGTAGGGCTATCCCCTTACCATGACCTGCGCCCTAACCCAAAGGTCCATAACTACCACACCATAGTGGAGGACAGGCTATCCTCCACTGTGGTGCGAACACGACCTTAGGGTTAAGTGGTCATGGTAAGGGGATAGCCCTACTAGCTATCCCCTTACCATGACCTGCGCCCTAACCCAAAGGTCCATAACTACCACACCATAGTGGAGGACATATCATGTTTTCCTGCTGTCCTCCACTGTGGTGCGATCCGTTCGTAGAAGCTGAGTTCGCGAAAGTGCACTTTCGATTAAGTGCACTTTCGCGTAACTGAGCAGTCTACTGCTCTTTTTCAAATATGTGGTATTCGATGAAAAGCAGTAGACCCATATATATATATATATATATATATGTATATATATATATATATATATATATATATATATATATATATATATATATATATATTTATATGTAACTACACATTCACACACAGAGATATGTATAGGAAGATACATATGTAGAAGGTGCACACAATACGGAACAGCCACTATGCCTACAGTTGCCACCTTACCAACTGGACACTATATGAGCCACCCATATAAATGACAGTTGTTGCCTGCAACATATACCCACAGAGAGGTCATAGGATATAACACCACACACAGGTTTGCATACATGGGAAAGCTTTATTTGTACACTATTACAGTCATATATGCCATGTCATATAGCTGTTTAGACACTAACTTACATATAAACAGAGTAATGTAACAGTGAAACAGTTATAGTAATACAGTAGTCTGGAAAGGTTTACATATGTTGCTGTCCTGGCCGAGGCCTTCAAGTAGTACAATAGTAAAGACAGACTGGGCCACAGGATACCAATCAATCAACAGTAAGTAATGCAGATGTATAGTCCAGCAGCCTATATCTACACTCTGTACACAATCCCTAGGGGTAAAGATCTCAGTTGACACAATGGGATGCATCTGTTACATAACAAGGAATAACTCACACCATCACAGTCACACTGACAAATAGAACAGTCTGTATGGCAGGAGGCAGTAGGCCTGCATTTACCCATGGTGAATTGTATGGTAATGTACATCCAGATACCTGAAGGCAGCTTACCCCTGATACCCCTCACATGTTGTAACAGCCTAAGTTAGTTATAGTGCATCCCCCAGTAGACTCAATAATACAGGGCCATATACCACTGTTACATATACTGGCCTCCGGAGTGCATAATGGCACACATGTATTGTGTAGGTGAAGCCCACACATATATGGACCCAACCCCACAGTATGTGTGGGGGACACAACAGCAGTGGATTGATGGCAGGAATGGCAGCATGACATACTCACAGCCTACTACAGAATAACTCCTGACAGCATGTCATATGTACAAAGCCTGGTATTTAGTTGGGAAACAGAGGCTGGAACACATGCCCATATGTGTAAAACTGTTGTCATACACTAAGCAAGTCACTGGTGTTACAGGATAGTCTGTAACATACCCTTAGTCAGGAATATGAAGTTAGAAACAGAAAAGGATGTAGCCATGTACTGATAGCACTCAACACCCACACTGCCAGTGATATAGCTGATTCAAGACCTGTGTGGTGGACAGACAAAACATACTAGGCAAACCACTGGCCATGAAATGGATAGGCCCACAGTTGAAAGCTATGCAGACAGACTGCATTCCAAGTTAAACTAGTATGTACACACAAACCCTGTAAGACTGGTGTTATACAATGCATACAACACTACTCACACTCTGTCTGTAGTTCTGGAACCTCCTACAAATATGTAGCTGGCCTGAGTGTACAGGTTCTCCTATAAGAGGTATTGCTACCTGCTGTCTGTAACACTGCTGCCCACACACAGGAAGGATGTCCATCATACACAAAAGGTAAAGGGACTATGCCCACATGATGCAAGGATTTATAGTAGTTGGTTGCCATGACAGTGGTAATTGGAAGTACTACACAGCATGCTGCATGCAGGTAGCAAGTGGAGGACACTGACTGGTGCAGAGGCCATCACCTGATCATGTGCATCACCTACAAATTCCATGCTGCAATCTATGCAAAGCAGCTCATTCCATTTACTGGAGAGAGACTGAGAATGAGAGAGAGAGAGAGAGAGTAACTTGATTAAAGTGTAGCTATCATTCTAAGTCTTTTGGATTAAGCACTTGAGCTTCAGACCAGTTGTTTTACATTAGGAAGGTTTGTGGCCTGCACTGTGGTGGCAGGACAGGTAGCTTACATCCTTCTAAGTTGGGAACTGCTGATTGAGGGCTCAGTGTCTGTTATTCTAAAAGTGTATTAGTTCTGGTTTAAGCACTTGGGCTTCAGGCCAGTTATTTTACATTAAGAAGGTTTGTGGTCTGCACTCTTGTGGGAGGAGAGGCTGGAATTTTTGGTTAAAGGCTTACAGTGCCTGCATATTTGAACTGTTTCTTACTGAAATTAGTACACCTTGTTTGCTGTAGCATAGACTAGATCCAGGCCTGCTGAATCTAGCTTTGTTTGTATGCTTGTTGTTTGTTTGCTTGTTATTTCCCTGAAATGCAAATTCCACCTAAAACTTGGCTTTTCAGTGCTTCTGTGGACCCCTAGTGATATCTGCATTGCTTACTGTACTTATTTCCTTGTTTCACTTGAAAGAAAGTTAGTGTTTGTCATTTTTGCATTTAAGTTACCTGTAACACATTGCATTTAAGTTACCTGGCACTTGCTCACTAAGTCAGCACTAAAAAATTAAAAGCACTAACTACACCCTCACAAACTCCCCTTGAGTACCTTGTTCCCCATTGGCCCTTTTTTCAATTATAAAGGAATTTCCAATGCTATTCTATCATGTCCAAAGGTCAGTTGTCAATCTCCTCTCCAGTCCAGCTGGTGAATCTGGGAATCTTGAGGCAATGTTACAACTGCCTCATGTACACAGACAACCCTCTCCTCCTCCCAACAAATTCCAACACATGTGAGAGATGCAACCATATAGCCAAACTGGAGGATAAGCTCTCTCAACTCAGTACTGGTGTAACAAGTCAGGAGGAGAAGGAAACCACACTCACTACAATTCCAGTCTCACATAGACCTACCACGACAGCAAACCCAACACATAAACACACAAAAACATACTCGGAGGTTCTAAATAAAAATCTTCCTAAGCAGCAGAGACCTACAAAGCAGACACCCAAGAGCAACTGCTACCACAAAACAAAACACGTGCAACACATAGCTCACAAAGCCAGTGTGCTGAACAGTCACAGCCCTTAAGGCTAAACAACAAACCTGATACACTTGTAATAGGTGACTCTATCATCAGGCACACTGACATCCCGCTCACCAGACTGAACAAGGAGAAGGTCACGGTGAGCTGCCTGTCGGGCAGGATCCGCCACATAACACAAGCACTCAGGTCACTCCAAGGCAAGTACAAATATGACTCAGTCATTGTCCATGCTGGTGTGAATGACCTGAGACGTACCTCCCTGGACTACATGAAAAGAGACATAGAGGAGCTCTCTGAGCATGTAGCCCAGGCTGGTATGACCCTGACCTTGAGTAGCATCTTACCCTCACCAAGAATGATGCCACAATATGAAGACAAGATGATCAATTTCAACAATTGGCTTAAGTATTGGTGTCATTCAAAGGGGATCCAATGCCTGTCAGCCTGGGATGACATGCTCGACAAGCCACAATGCTTCGCTAGGGATGGCTTGCACCTGTCACCCCTGGGCTTTCGGATATTGGCAAAGGCTCTTGCTACCCCCATAGTGCCTTTTTTAGGCAAGGCTCAAAAGACAAACCCACCTCCATAGGTATCACAAGGGATAAGAAACTAAGAGTAATGCTACTCAATGCCAGAAGTCTAAACCTCAAGATGCACACACTCGAAACTCTCCTTAGCATGGAGAACATTGATATCTGTGCAGTAACAGAAACCTGGTTCAAGGCTCCCAAGAGCACCCCTGCACTACTAGGTTATACCTCATACCATGCTTTTCGGCCCCAAAACTTGGACCGAACCACAAAAGGAGGGGGAGTATCAATATTCGTCAAAGATACCCACACCTCCAGGTACCACAGCACGAAGCATCGGAGACTATCCATGTGCAACTAACAGTGGGTAAAACTGCCTTCCAGTTTATAGCCTGCTACAGACCACCCTCCCAAAACCAGGAACCCCACTCAGCCTTCCTGAGAACACTAGAA
This sequence comes from Protopterus annectens, assembly GCF_019279795.1. Taxonomy (NCBI): domain Eukaryota; kingdom Metazoa; phylum Chordata; order Ceratodontiformes; family Protopteridae; genus Protopterus; species Protopterus annectens. The sequence continues at coordinate 1,419,296,605 of NC_056725.1, forward strand.
AATATGATGGTCTCCAAACACCATTATATTGGGCGACTTCAACTACCCAAACATAGACTGGGAGCATTACTCTAGCTCCAACACCCTAGCCCAAAGGTTCCTAGAATTTATAAACTCAAATGCTATGGAACAACTTGTTACCACTCCCACAAGAGGGGAAAACATAGTGGACCTGATCATCACCAACACGGGGACTCTGTGTTCCAGACCAGAAGTGTATCCCTCACTGGTAAGATCAGACCATAAACTAATCTCACTGGATATTCACATCCCAATCCCACCCCCTGCCCAGAAAACCACAGTGAAAAACTTCTCTAAAGCAAATTTCACACTCCTCAAAACCAAGGTGGAATCCTTCAAAGCCCCCGGGCCTGTGGAAAATACGGCCCAGACCACAGAATCCTTTATAAACACATTCTTTGATCACCTTCAGGAATGCATGGATCATGCAATCCCAAATAAAACCAAGACCCAATCCTCCAAAGGCAGATGTCCTGTTTGGTGGATCCCAGCCATAAACAAACTATACAATAGAAGGAGGAAGCTACTACATGATAGAGCAAAATCCCAAAAAGGGAAGGCATCTCTGATCAGTATTAGCAAAAAACTACGGGCACTCATAAAATCGTCTAAGGCCAGCCTCAAGAGAAAAATTGCACAGGACACTAAGTATAATCACAAGGCTTTCTTTAGTTATGTTAGGAACCTGGGTGGGAATTCCCAGATATGCTCAGAATTAGTCCAAAATGACAAAAAATACACTGAACCCACAGACATTGCCAACATCCTAGCTGACAGGCTCAGCACAAACTTCTCCCCCCCACCAAAGGGCAAATATCTATCCCAGCAGAGTGCTGCCCCCCTGACATCTCAGATGCTCAGGTAAGAGCTGCCCTCTCCAAAGAAAAAAACACAGCATCAATGGGACCAGACGGTGTCCGGGGCTGCATCCTACATGAACTCCAAGAAGAGCTAAACCCAAACATAAAACTACTGTTCAATCTCAGCCTTACTACAGGATATTACCCAAAGAGTGGCGTACAGCAACAGTGGTCCCTCTCCACAAAGGTGGTGCCTCAACAGATCCTGGAAACTATTGCCCCATAAGCCTGACTAGCTTGGTCTGCAAAGCTATGGAAAGGATCATCATGGACCTCATAAATAAAGATATTGGGGACCTACAGACACTGGATCCTACCCAGTTCGGCTTTGTTAAGGGAAGATCCTGCCTCTTAAACCTGGTAGATTTCTTTGAAACAGTCACCAAGGCCATTGACAAGGGGAAGGTGGTCCACACAGCCTACCTGGACCTCGCAAAAGCCTTCGATACAATACCCCACTCTGGCATTATAAATAAGCTCACCAGCTTAAATATAAACCCCTATATCAGTAGTTGGGTTGCAAACTGGCTCAAGGACAGGACCCACATGGTTAGAATTACTGGAGCCATGTCAGACTCCAAACCAGTTACAAGTGGAGTCCCACAAGGCTCAGTCATGGGACCTCTCTTATTCGGTATATATTTCTCGGAGATACAGGCCAACACGGAAGGACTGTGGCTGACCAAGTTCACAGATGACTGCAAACTGGGCGCCATAATCGACTCTCCAGCCGACACAAGCATCCTCCAAAAGGGCCTCATAGAAACAGACAACTGATGACAGAGCCATGGCCTCAAGCTAAATGCCAAAAAGTGTATAGTCATCCCCTTTAGCAAAAACAAAGTGCCCACAAATTATCACATAGGTGGTAATCCATTAAGTACAGAAGAAGTAATTAGAGACCTGGGGACCCAAGTTGATAGCAATCTCTCATTTGACAACCACGTGGCCAAAGTGGTTAGAAAAACATTTTATATAGCCCACCTAATCATGAAGAGATTCACATCTAGATCAGGGGAAGTCATAGTGCCTCTTTACTCATCCCTCATCAGGCCCATAACTGAGTACAATGCCCCTTTTGGGATGTACCTTACCAGACACCTGCAGCAACTGGAAAGACCCCAAAAGTACCTCACCAAGAGGATCAAAGGGCTCAAACAGATGCCATATGCTGCCCGGTTAAAGAAACTCCAGCTCTACTCAGTGGCATACAGCCTGCTCAGAGGCGATCTGTGCCTGACGTATAAAGCCATGTCCAACCCAGAATTAATGGACATGCTGCACCTCAGAAAATCCAAATCCCATTGAGCTACACGCTCCAGAGACTTGAACCTCAGCACTGAAATAAATAGGACATGCTGGAGGGACAGATTCATAACCCAGAGGCTCCCTTCACTCTGGAATAAAATCCCAGTCCAGGTTAGGCAGAGTCCCTCATTGACTCTCTTCAAGAGGAATCTTGATGAGTGGATGGGAGATCGTAGGTTTACTTCTGTGTCACTGTTAGACAGAGGCACAGTATACTAATGAGTGGCGAAAGCCAAACACACTCTGGCTAGGCTTATAAATGCCCTAGGGCAGATAGCCTAGTATGACCCTATGAACCTATGAACCTATGAGAGTGTGTGTGCAAGGCACAGAAAAAAAAAAAGCAAACCATCCAGAAAAGACTACATTCCCAGAACAGGTATGTGAAGTATATATGTATGTACTTGACCATAGTACTTGGTCCATAATAATGGGATAGATGATGTGGAATGATTTATATGTGCCTTCAGGTGTTGTTAATGTAATGATGTTCAGCTGAACAACTGCTAAGGATAATAGAGTCCATCCCTTTGGGTAGTGGGCCATACCCATCAACTGTGCAGAGCAGCACTGTCTGATAAGATATAAGCCATCATATTTTGTGTTGTGTAATGGGGAAGTATGTATATTACATGGCCAATAGCTGGTGGTGGAAGTAATGCCATAATGATGGACACATGGGCTCCACAGCCCACCTCTTGCAGGATACTTAGGTTAACCTGTATTGTAGCATGCAGGAATGTCATAGGTGTGTAATAGGGTTACCTGTAATCTGGCCCTACATATACCCCCTAATGTCAGGCTGTGTACATATGTGGCACCTGTCTGTGTTGTAGCAAGGCAGAACAGTGCAGCTGTGCAGAAAAGTGTTGTGAGATTGTGGACCTGATGTCTGAATGTACCCTACATATAGGTACACATATGTGTACATATATATATATATATATATATATATATATATATATATATATATATATACATATCTACAGATACCCATGTGTGGACATATATATGAACACATATATACATCAATTATATCTACATATATATAGATATATATCTATATGCACATGTCTACATATATACAAACACACGCACAAACATATATGTCTGTAAATACATGTCTCCTATATTACTACCACAGTGCTGCATGCTATGTGTGAGGAAACAGCACACATAGCAATACACACAGATATCTACAGCTGTCAGTGTGTGCAACATGGACAGGTATGTCACATGTGAACCCCTTTTTGGGACCACATTGCCCTAGTCTGTGAAGTATGGAATGGGAATATGGGGAAGTATAGCAGGTATAGTTGTGGAGGTTGTCAGGGTTGGTATATATAGAGGACAGCCTAAAGGGGTGGTATGTGACACGTGGTGGGTAAACACCCTGGATGGTGTGTGTGGTCTGTGATGTGGGCACCCCATGGCCCCAATATGGACACAATGGGAACAAGCCTCCCACCCACTGCTACTCACAACAGCAGTCCATGTCCCGAACATGCCTGGCCTGGAGGCTGAGCAGGAGGAGCATGTGGGCCCTGTGAATGTGTACTGGGGGCCTCAAGGTGATGCAGCACATCCCATATGTGTCTGTGAAGCCTACTATGGAACAGACCCTGTGCCTGACCTCAGGGGACAGCAACATGTCTGTGTGTGCCCCCAGGGGGGACAACATCCCCTGGGTTGATTCCACCTGACGGTATTGCTGGACCAGTACATGAGGTGGCCCCAGGGTGGGTCACACATGTGATGTGGCCTGGTAACATGGGCAGATGAATTTGGAGAGGTGGTTCTGCTGGCCAATAGTACATATACATGCTATTGTGTCACTGTTATAGAACATATGTTGGTAGTAATAGTCTACACAATCCTGGAACATGTCCAACAGCATACATAGATAACCCCAATAACACAGAATGTCAGATGTGCAGCAAACACATAGCAAGCATACCACAGGCATATATGGAACCATTGTAGCCCTGACAATGGCATGCAGGTGAATAGTCTGTAACAGGCCAGCAATAATAGTGTCCACTCAGGGAACATGGCTACAAACACATTTCACAAAGCGTGGTACAGTACAATATCTGCCCCACTGGTAGATATGCTGTAGCCATACCTATTGAGTTGTGTGTACAGTTTGTTGTCACTGATATGGTGGAGGGGTGACAATGATGTGCATTAAGAATTGTGGTAACCTTGCTGCATGACTTGCTCACACCTATGTCCATCTCTATGTTTTTCAGGCACAATGTCCCATGGAAGGCTGCCAGCCTACACAACAGCTGAAAATGAAATCCTGCTTAATGACCTCATACAGCACTATGCAATCTTGTTTGGCTGGGTCGCCCATGATCAGCAGGAGCATACCAACCTGTGGAATGACCTAGTCCACAGGGTCAATGATATCGGACTGCACAACTGCAGTTATGAGCAGGTCCAGCATCATTGTTCTGACCTGCTTCGCAATGCCTGTCGGCATGCTGCTGCAGTCTGGAGGGATCACCCCACCACAGGGGGTCCATGCCATCCACCCCCCCTTTGACATGTGTGGAGGAGCTCCTAGCCAGCCGTGTGGCACCTGCCCGTATGCACAGCCAGCAACTGGCAGACATCTTTGTGGAGGAGGGTGCCACCCACATACTGGCCAAGAAGCATGCAGGTAAGGCCACAGGGCACATCAGTAGACCACTGTTGCATATACATTCACATCGGTACAGGTAGATCATGCATATCTGACATGTCATAGATATATTTTGTTGCTGCATAGTAGTGATAAACAGATGGGCATATGTGGTAGTATTGTGGACATGTACTGTTGATGTAATGTAATGCTGCACCCACAGGTGTGGCCACTAACTTTGCATCTCTCACTCTCTTATGTAGGTCCCTACGGGATCCAAGAACAATAACCAAAATGCCAAAAGGACAAAAACAAGGAGGTCCGACCAACTGGGAATGTTCCTCTCAGCAACCCACTGAGTGCAAACAACAGTCAAGGTCCACGCTGTGTAAAGACAGTTGACAAGACGACAGCAACACAGCTATGAATGAACCAAAATTTATTGCACAATCCCACAAAATGAATTTACCTAGGTTTCGTCCGAATTAACGAACTTCATCCCTCCGGGATACCACCAAGGCAGCAGCCTGTAGCTGGTGAGTATGCTTTATGCAGATGCTTGCCAATACATCGGGCATGTAATGGCGATGGTATATTCCATGCACACATCTAACACACCTACCCAGAATGCATGCTGTATATGTGCATGTATTGTTGCTGTTAAATGCACGGCATCATGGGGATGACCATGATGGGGTATTGGAAGAGTATGTCAAATACCTGCATGATAACTAACATCCTGTCATTGTGGAATGTATCCACAGGGAATAACATAATGGTGGGAGACATGGCCTACAGTAGGGACATGTTTGGAACAACACCCATATACATTGCAACACCAGTGTATATACCTGTAGGACAATGGCAACTGCTGCAGAGTTACACTGTGGCATAAGGCATTACTGTGGTCCACATTGTCAGCTGGGACTAGACTGTAAGATGTGGTGTTCAGTGTATGGGATGCTGCAAAATGACACATGTGTAGGCCTTACTTGTCATGCATCTGCAAAAAGGCTGAAGGAGGCAGGGTGTGAACACCAAGGGATGTGCACATGAGTAGACCTTGCAATCCTGCAGATTAGGGGGAACATGTATAGAACAGACTGAACATACACTGGCAAATGCAGATGGCCCATGCTAGTATACCCCTGCCAGGAGTAGTGACTGCTGTAGTTCAAATAACAGGAGGTGCGACAAACCGTCATGATAAGGGTGTGCACACATATGCCCACATGGAGTGTATGCATTGTGGTCAACATCTGCACACCTAACACATTCTGTAGACACTGCATGTGAAAGTACAGCACATATGTCACATATCGGGCTCATGTACTGTTAAGATATGCGGTGATGTGGTCCCATGGCAGATCAAGGATGGGTGCGTCATATCAATAAGGGTGTGCACACCCCCTATAGCCATGGTATGCTCTGATGGTTGTCAGTGTAAGCATATTGGATTGGTCATACATGGTCTGCTGATGTTGAAAGCTGTAAATCAGACATCAGGCATTCACAAATAACATCTGTCCACATATCATCCCAGGTATGTGTTGCTGAAAAACATTGGGGCTGTTAGCATTAAAGCCGACATAACTGACACAGTAGTACACATTCAGCAATGGGTTGTACACCTGTGAGGCATGGTGCACAGTACATGGCAGGATGCAGAACAGGTGCACAGCAATACTGTGTACATGGTTGCAGTGGTATCCAGTGGAAGGGGCATCACCTAGTGACACAGGACATGCATCACACATGTGTAGACTGTTGCTAGCATGGATTGACTATAGCTGCACTTGCATGCTGTTGTGTACCGTAGGTTATGCCTGTTGACAGATGGGTAATAGGAGGACTGTGTGTACTGTCATGGTGCAACCTCACCTGTATGTGTGTGTGCATCCTGGTGGGTGGTTAGTTTCTCTGTAGGGTCACTCTGGTGAAGTGGAGGGAGGTTGATGCATGTAGGATGCGTGTGTGCATGTGTGTGTGTTTGAGTGGGTGACCATGTATGCACATGTGTGATTGTGGGGTGTTCATACAGCAGTAGCTCTCTTTGGGATCATGCAGTACATGGACATGGACTGCCACATTACACACTAGGAATACTTGTCATGTATGTAATCACAGGACAGCTGATAATATAATAAGGTCTGTAGCATGGAAGAGGCATTGAGAGGGAAGGTAGACACCAGGTATACCCTTAATATCGCATTCAGCAGAAAGGTGACCTACAACCCACGTATGCAGCACTACAGATGCATTGGGGAAGTACTAGTCAACACCAGGAAGTGTATCCATATATTACAGTTGTCACATGATAGGCTGATTGAGCAGCATATTTGGCATGTACTGAGCAATACATACACATGACATACCAGTGCATAATATTATGGAGTGAACATAGTAGCCCACACATATAGGGGCCATGCTCATGATGTCCGGACATACACAGGGTGAACACTGGATGACAGCAGTGAGGCCATCTAAAACCACTACACACAGGTCAGACAGGTAGTGTAGTAACAGGTCTTGTGTTGTGATTGCTTGTCTAGGCATTTAGAGGACTGATATGTTAATGAGTGGTATCAATGTGTGTATGTTACCAAGTGTGATGCAGGATGGGGAACACATGGAAATATATGTGGGACTGTCTGTAAAGTCACGGATAGGTAGGTATTACGGTGGTGTGTGTGTGTGTGTGTGTGTGTGTGTGTGTGTGTGTGTGTGTGTGTGTGTGTGTGTGTGTGTGTGTGTGTTCACTGTTAGGCAATGCTGTACAGGTTTTAAAGTGCATTTATTGTTTTTCCCCCACAGGTGGCGATGTGGGTCAGGTTCCCTCCTGCATGCAATCTGATGTTGGTGTCCATACAAACACCGAAGATAATGATAGTACTGTTGAGGCACAGGTGGGGTTGTCAGGAGCCGAAACAATGCCATAATTTGACACCCCCCTTTTAGCTACCCCAGCCCTGCACACAGTTTCAGTGCCTATACATACCCCATAGCAGAGGGACAGCTGGTGTTTGGTGACAGTGCACAGGAAAGTGTGGTAACTGTGCCTACTGTGTCTGGTCACAGCAGGCATATCCAGATCTCCGGCAGGGCATCACATAGGCAGATGTCCCAGGGTGATCATGGTAGGACCACTGGACATCATGCCCCTGGCAGAGTCGACATAGCTGGTGCCAGCAGGTGCATGTTTGAGGCTGTCATAGTGGTGCAGGCAGGTATGGAACGTTACACCAGACAGAGCCTGAGGCTGTAGAGAGCTGCTCTCACATCTGCAAGTGATGACTTCCATGAACTGTCTGGTGCCATCCGTGCTTATACCAAGCTCATGGATAGACGGTCTGGTGAGATGATGGCCCTCATCGACCATGGTATGTCAGTGCTTGAATATGTGGTGGGGGTGTGGTGACAGCCGTGTGGTCGTAGGAGCGCAACTCCAAACAGCTGGCAGACAACATGGATGTTCTAGGACACCAAGGGGCTCCCATAGTGGCAGTACCAACCTTGGCAATGAGGGGGGCACTGTCCACACCACACCACAGCAGGCCATGAGCACATGGTCCTGGCCAGTCCCATGAGGGATCTGCTACCAGCGGACATTTGTCATCATCAGGTGAGAGTAGCACATTGAGGCCTGTACCTGGGCGTGCCCATGGAACGCCTGGCAGGCACAGTCCATGTGTCCATGGCCAAAGGCAGTGAATTGCACACCCTGCCGAGTATGGTCTGCAGCTCTCCATAAACACCTGTGTATTGAAGTCACATGGCATAACTGTGTTCATGCATACACATACACTATACAAACACAGCTAGGTCAACCCCATACCTACACATAACACATCACCACACCCAGTTTACCTCAGTACACCCCTCACCCACACACATGGTGTCAAAAATATAGCCCACTCCCAGCCTCTGGCAAACCAACAGCACACCCTGTGCATATGATGATACCTGTGCCACATCCCTGTCATCCATACCATCAGTGCAGGGGCAGGCTAATATGGTCCTGATGCACACAGTGACTGTACTACAGTGTACCACAGTACTGCAGTGTCACATGTTGTAAGGAGTAAAGTGTAATGCATATATGTCAGGTAGTGTAGCCATCCAGCAATGAGGCATTATAGCTGTTAGTAACACTGGTTGATTGTGGTGTCAGCACGAGGATGGTCTGCAGTCATATTCCACAACAGGGTATGGCACTGTGGTGACACCATGGCTGTGACATATCTGGGGTACAGTTGAACACATGTCATAGGTTAGTAGAACAGTTATTTCTTGTGCCATATGGACAGGTGACCCACTGGGGCATGTATAATCTTCAACCTGATATAGACCCATCCACATACATGCACACTGTTACTAGGCAACACTGGGACTAGATCTCTACCTAGGTATGTAGTGATACTGAAGTGTGTGGCTTCCATTGCACACACCACATAGCGTTTAGGGTGAAGTGTGTCCCAGGTTACATGTTATATGCAGAACATCCCCAGACATGTACAGTATGCTAATGTGGGATGTAATGGGTGTATATGGATAATACATAGTGTGACATACCTTCATATACACATTAACAGACACATAACAGGCAGACACACATCTGAGAGACCAGGACCTATCACTGGTAACTAACATGACCATGTGTCCAATGTGTCACAGGTAGGCTGCACACAGCACATGTATAACTGGCCTGGAATGTGGTATTAGTTACCTGAATGGTTGATGGTGACAGTGGTAATTATAACATGGTACATGGGACATATACCGGGTGTACCTTGGTGTAATGACAGTGTACACAGCACCCACATCCCCCAGTGGATATTATACTCCTTGAAACCCATGATGACACTCTGATATACCCACCATCACACATTGGCCACGACTGCAATACACCCCGTTGTAGATCCCAACAGTGGTACTACAGGGATATGCATCTAATGCACATGCCACACGCATAGCAGGGTGTTGCATTGTCATGCCTTACTGATGGGCAACAACAATACTATCTGTACTACTGTGCGGCAATGGGTATTGTAAGAGGAGTATGTGGCCTAGGAATGCTGCATCCTACAGATAAATGGACATGCACATATACACACACTTGCCAGAACACAATGGATATCCCATGCCTATCAACCCATTTGTACAATGCTATTGTGATGGTACTGCAAGGCTCGTGTAGCTGGTATGGACAGGAGCGTAACAGGGCAGCAGCAGCCACAACTGGCAATGGAAATGGGTGTTGTGGTGGTTGTGAAGGCTCTCATGGAATTCCCACATACAGGTGTGCTAACACACACACTGCTATACTCAGTCATGCACACGTACACATGTGTCAGTACTGGGGTGCATCTCTGCAGGTGGTCATAGCTGTGTACCTAGCTATTGTCCAAGGAGAGATGGGTTGTGAAGGGGTTGTGTGTACAGTGGTATCCTGCCACCTGCCATGTGGCAGCAGGCAAGCCATTGACAGACACTACTGTGGTGACCCTCAGGGTGGAAGTGACATGCATCAGCCATTCTACCAGGTTCCTCCTGCACATGGCCACTGAGGTGATCAAGTTGACATACATGCAACATGCATTACAACACATGGTTATTGTCTGTGATGGAGACCTGTACCCAAGCATGTTAAGTTGACTGTGGTAGTGTAGTGGAGGTACCTGTGGCATGTGGTGCATACAGGGTGTTATCTAAAATATGTGCCAGTTCTTACATAGCTGGGCAGACATGTCAGTGTTAATCAAGCTTAGGATGCCTGTACATATCCCAACGGGATACCTGCCATCTGCACATCTGTACAGGGACTGACAATCATCTGCTTTGCAAGTAGGTATGCAGTAGAATGAATGTGTTGACAGATAGATGTTTGACAACAATATGTATGCCATAACTATATGTCAGGAACCCTTGCTATCATGTGCTGTGCAGATGGTAGTCTACAGTTACATTCCACATGTTGGATCATTACCCAGTAGGGGTTATATACTGTGACACTGCTCACACACCAGGATACAACAGGGAGACCTCAGAGTCCAGCTATGCCTGCAGGAGTGCCTGTTATCAGTACTACATTTAGCACTCTACTCTTGCATGGGTAGGCACTGTCAACAGTAGTACCGCCATCATACACTACATGCCAGTGTGACAGCACGTACCCTGGGCTACTACCCCTGTATGTAACAAAGTCACATGGATAACAGTGCTGTACAGGCCTCACATGCATCTGTGTCCCAGACATGACACTCACACCCCTTGCTACCATAATGACAGCACATAGGTGCATGTATTGTACATGGCATTACATACACTTAATACAGATATCATTACCCTGCTATGTTATCAGACTCGGTGGTGTGAACTAGTTACCAGGGCTAAGCCATGCTTAGCAGGTGTCTACATTGGTCCAATATAACAGCTAAGCTGATTTGCACACTGGTAAGCGAAGCCTACTCTGTGTAAGTGCCTGTACGTTTAACCATAGCTTAGCACCGCTTAGCTTCACGCAAAACCATGCAAACACGCTTAAAGCTGCTCAGAACTGCCTTAACCACTCTATATCCGACAGCCCTTGTTCTTCCCAGCAACAAAATGAACAGCCATTGAAACCAGGACCCTGTACACTAAAGTCACAACACTTAACCACTACGCCATGACCACTGTGAAGACAGCTGTTGTTTTTCCAATATATCTGTCAATACACATATTGATTAGTACTGAACAATTTCCTTTACTACCACAATTGTGTAGTACTTGTTCTTAAGATGACTGTTGCATCACATATGTTGTTTTAACATAATATACACATAGCAGATACATACGGTGAGATACATCTGGGAGAGTATACACGACCGTGAGGTTTACACATGAAAGGTGTATGGATATATACATATAATAGGTTGATATATGTTTAAATGTACATACACATGTATATTCAAGCATACGCCTGTATACACATCTGTAAAGTGCAACATATATATGGGCATGTGTACATCTCTTCATATGTACATATATGTATATGTGTGTGTGTGTGTGTGTATATATATATATATATATATATATATATATATATATATATATATATATATATATATATATATATATGTATGTATATAGAGCTATATATGTATGCACATCCTATGTGTACAGATATGCCTATTTATGTAGATATATATGTAGATATCTATAACTATATGTGCACACATATCTATTCTGATATACCTATCACTGTCAATATATATGTAGATATCCATAAGTATATGTACATATGTATCTCTATCTGTATATGTGCAGACATATATTGCTGTGTATATGTATATATCAGAGTGTTTACATGTCTATATATGTACATATACATATCCATCTATGTATGTCAATATGTATATGTATATATATATATATATATATATATCTATATATATATATATATATATATATATATATATATATATATATATATATATATATATATATATATATATATATATATATAGATATATGGCTAATTATATATACATATATGTCCACCATATGGCCTGAACATGGAATGGAGCCCTACCTCAGCCCCAATAGTCCCAATCTCGTAGTTCAAGAGGATGTCAGGTATGTAGTGCAGGTGTATATGTAGACTATTGCTATTGTGATAGGGGTTGTCTTCACAGACATCTTGTGTGTGGGAGGTCACATCTGCTTTTAATATCTGCATCACTGGCTACTGACAGACATCCTAAGGACATCATAGTACAGTACCACTGCTAGCAAACTAATGATCCTGAAGACTACAGCAGAGATATGGTCAATAAATGTGGACAGTCTGACATACTCTGGTTAGACAATAGGTATACACAGACCCCTTAGTGCAAGACATGTAGACCAAGCCTGACAATGTGGATGTTAACAGCCATGTGGATGGGTATAACACGTAAATACTGGTATACACTTGCCCCCATAGGTTATGCATTCACACACCCCTGTCTGTCCTGCCACATAATAACCACTGGTACAGAGGTGCCATGGCCACATACTACCCACTAGTTAGTTACATACATCTATACAGCATCCCACTGCTTTGTCTGACATACATGACTGCTATGGTGGTCTGGCAGCAGTACATCTGGCAAGTATCTGGACATAACATCACACTGGGTAAGTACACTAAGCTGCTAGACATGTAACAAAGCATTGTGCAAGCTACAGGCAGACTGACACAACACTGGCCTTCATTTCTTATGGGGGAATACACATGTACCTGCATATATAGCAGGCTCTACAGGCATGTCACAGCACAGAGTTACAGACACCTGTATGAAAGTGCATAACCACAACCAATGTGAACACAGCCACAGCCACATATGGTAGCTAGTGTAATATTACAGTATATGGACTATCTGATCAACACCATCCTCATATGTGCCACTCACACACTAACCCTACATATACTGGGCCACTACACAGTGTGGTCCAATGCCTGTGTGTGGTATGGGACATGTGTGTGTTTGGCACTATAAACATGTAAGCCAATAGGGTAACATACAGTGGAGCAGCATGTAAAATCGGATAGAACAAGACCAGGAACAATGACATCTACCACAGTCTGTACACAGGCCAAGGTACACATTCACAATACACACATTGTCAACAATCACCATAAGTACACAGACCTCAGTACTGTACACATAACCACAGTATGCTCAGATTATGTCCTCAAAGAGAAACCCTACTATACATAACATGTGTCGCAGTCTGATATCCCACTGGTTTGCTATCAGATATGATGTCAATAAATTATGGTGTACAGGACATATGCACCTCTTACTGCATGACATATGTACACAGGTTGACAGAGTTGTTGCTTGAGGCACAAAGACAGGGCCAATATTGACAGGGTGGTGCCTCCACAGACCCTGGAAATTACCGCCCCATTAGCTTGACAAGCCTTATCTGCAAAGCCATGGAGAGGATCATAATGGAACTCATAAATAAAGACATAGGGGGAACTTGGAGACTTTGGATCCAACCCAGTTTGGCTTTCAAGGCAGCATCTGATCCTGCTCTTAAACTTGCTGTTTTTCGACAGTCACCAAGGCCATTGATGAGGGAAAGGCAGTCCCATACCCAACCTGGCCGGCCTAAGGCCACAACACCCCACCCCAGGTATAATGAGAAAATCATTGAAACATTAAAAAGGAATCCTTGTTCAAGAAACAACGCACCAGCGCTGTGTGTGGCTGTTCTTGCTCTGTTGAGTTCCTCGGGGGTGTTATCAAGTTGGTTTATCTTCCTGTTGTTTGCGATCATTGAAAAACTCATCAGCTTGAATGTAAACCCATACATCACAAGATGGGTTGCAAACTGGCTAAGTGACAGAACCCACAGGGTCAGAGTTGCTGGAGCCATGTCAGACTCAAAGCCTGTCACAAGTGGTGTCCCACAGGGCTCAGTCCTGGGTCCACTTGTTCGGCATCTACTTTAAGCAAACACAGGAGGGTGGTTGTTTTGGTTTTTTGAGTTGACTGCGACTGCAAACTGCTTACATCTGAAAAACACACACACATATCCTCTATCTCCAGAAGGGCCTCATGGAAATGGATAACTGCCAGAGCCATGGAAGCCAAAACAAAAAACAAAAGTCATAAGTCATACGGAAAACAAAGGTACCCTACTACCCTAGTAGGTGGCCACCAACTGCACAGAAAAAAAAAGTCATCAGGGATCTGGGGAGTTGACAGTAGCCCTTTTCGTTTGACACTCATGTTGCTAAAGTAGTTAGGAAAACTTCTATATCGCCCACCTGATCATGAAGGATTCACATCTAGATCAAGGGAGGGTCGTCCCCCCTGTACTCATCACATTAGACACCTATGATTGAGTACAATGCCCTGCTCGGAATGTATCTGACCAGACACCTGCTGCAGCTTGAAAGGCCCAAAGTTCCTCACCAAAGGATAAAGGGTCTCAAAATATGTCTTATGCTGCCCGACTGAAAGAACTCCAGCTCTATTCAGTCTCATACCGCTTGCTCAGAGGTGACCTGTGCCTGACATATAAGGCCATGTCAAACCCAGATTTGATGAATATGCTTCACCTCAAAAATCTAGATCCCTCAGAACCACAAGGGCAGGAGACTTAAACCTTGACACGGTTATAAATAGACGTGCTGGAGGGACAGATTCATCACCCAGAGACTCCTATGCTGTGGAACAAAATCCCGGTACATGTGAGGGCAAAGCCTCGCTGGCCTTGTTCAAGAGGAATCTTGACCAATGGATGGGAGATCGCAGATATACCCCAGGGATTACTTCAGTGTCACTGCTTGACAGAGGCACAGAAAAATGATAGGCATAGTTTTTATTCAAACTAAATGGGTGGTGAAAGCCACATAACTATGGGCTAGGCTTATAAATGCCCTTGGGCAGATAGCCTAGTATGAACCTATGACCCTATGAACCTATGTTGCTGTGATAACCTCATACATTTACTGTTGTATCAGGGTTTGTTACAACATATGTCCTATGATGGATATGAGGTCAGTAACTCTCATGTCTGTCACCATGTACTGTCTGCAATCCTCACAATATGCTTCTGCAGTTCACAGATAGTTGCTCTGTGGGTAACACAAGAAACAATAGGCACCACACACTGCCCAGTCTGCAGATGACCCTACAGATGGGGGTTCCTCAGAAACATAGCACTGTCATGACAGGTATTAAAACATGTAGAACAGCCATATCCACACACACCCTGTTAAACCAACAATATTCCAAATGCAGAATAGCAACACTTACATTCTGTAGTCATGTCAGGCACACCCCTCCTGTGTGATGGCCTGTTTCCTCAGTGTATGTTGTTAGAGGTAAATCCCCAATCCATCTGTGATGCTGTTTGCCAAACAACAGATCTAGGTCCTGCTCACAGTGAATGAAAAGGCCCAACACCAACATGATGTTCCTAGATATTGGAGTGTGTTTCCATGCAATTGGCTATGGGAATGTTACCACAGCTGTTCCACATGCAATCAACTGGAGGAGGGCTGCAATTCATGCAGAGGCCATCAGCTGATCATGAGCATCACTTACAAAACACATGCTGCTGCCTAAGCAAAGCAGGTGTAAGTCTCCACATCCACCAGAGAAGGAGTGAGAGAGGCAGACAGAGGCAAAGATAAGTCAGGGAGGGGTGGAAGAGTAAAATTTAAACATTGTTGTGTGAACCCCTGACTGACTATGTATTGCTATCACATGTCTACGCAGTTATTGGATGCACCACATAGGTTACACATTGAGAAGCTCTCCAAACATATATGTGATGGTGAGTGACATCTGCAACAGTGATTTGCTTGCTATACAGTAGGTATAATACACATGCCTGTCTGCATGAACAGGTGTCAGCGTCAACACAGCCACACTCTCTCAGGGACCCACATTCATTGACACACTTGGCAAGGTCAGGAATACAAATCCTCACTAGTTAGTTTGCCACAATACAGTACTGTGCAGATATCACATGCACCACAGGGGTTATCCGGAGGTTATACGGGCAAAGGGTATGTGGAGGTGTCTGACATCAGATAGCATGCTTCAGTATGCCAATGGGAGTTGTAGTGAGTGTGAATGTGGTCATAAGCATCATACAACACACACACACAGTCAGAGGGTGCCAGTACTGACATGCATGGGTGCTTTGCTTCACGGGTGTGTAGTGGTCAACTGAGCCAGACAGCTATACAAGGCTAGGTGATGGGTATACCATGGCATCAGGCCACATGACAATGGTCTACAGTGTGGCTCAGGGGTGTAATGTCTGGATTGGCCCACACAGGTGGGTATTGTATTCACCATGCAGACACCTGTGTAACTATTGGGTGTGACCATTGCTGTGCATTGCTTGCCATGTATGTGCTCTTTAGTCCATGACATGGATGGTGTCTGGGATGTACACACGTCCCACATGCATGTACAGTGACATGTGGAACTGTACCTGGGGGTGCCTGGCCCATGTTATGTACGCAGATTGCTATCATCAGATGTGCCAGTCCTGGCCTCGTGTGGCGGGAACTGGTAATGGACAGCAGGTTGACCCTGCACCTATATTGATAGCATGATACAGGTATTCCCTGGTGTCAGTGGCATCTGTCCATACAGAGTATGTGTTGAAGGCATGGTATGTACTTTGTGGGTCACATTTGATGGCACCACAGGTGTAGCAGGTGTCCAGTGGGGGACATAGTGAAGGTGCACTGTCTGCATGTATGTGCCTATTGGACTGATGGACAGGGTGCCATGCCCTCTGTAGTCCACTGCAATCACACCATGGTTGCTATCTGTGGGCAATATGCAGGGTACTACCAACATAGTGGTTGTTGCCTAGGCAAGTGCGTTTGTGTATGAGACATGGGTTAAGAGTGTTCTCTGGGTAATACAAGGGTTGCTAACATTGTTCCCCAGGCCTTGATGTCACATGTAGGAGTATGGATTTGCACCCTAGCCTATTGGGTATTTCACATCTGTTATCCCTGTAAGGTGGACATTGTGACATATACTAGGGCCACCATATAAGAAATTTACAAAACCCACTGCACAATGACTCCAGTTGTTACACACTCACAGCCACCTCCACACAGTATATGAAAGACAAACATAGACACCTGCCATGTCTGGGATTAGAACTCCAACCCCAGTTAGTTTATTACACTACAGCACTATGCAATTATAGGATGCAATACAGAGATTATTGGAGTACGCCTTCCCCAAATTGTATTTCACAGTGAATGACATCAGTAGCCTTGCCAAAGTAGGGCATTTGAATTATAGTGAGTGTGACTAGCCTAAAAAGCATTGCTCCTTTCACCGACACAGAAACATACACACTTACCATGTGTGGGAATAGAACCCCTACCAGATTCCTACATTGCACTATAGCATTATGCTGTTATAGGATGTGCCATAGAGATTACTGGGCTACACCTTTCCCAAAGGTGTATTTCAGAGTGAATGACATCAGCAACCTTGACAAAGTAGGGCATTTGATCTGTAGTGAGTGTGACTAGCTTAAAAAGCATTGCTCCCTACACAAACAAAGAAACACACACACACAAACATCCACACTTACCATGTGTGGGACTAGAACCCCTACCAGAGTTCTACATCATACTACAGCATTAGACTGTTATAGGAAGCACCACAGAGATTAGTGGGCTACACCTTTCCCAAAGATGCTCACATCCATGTCCATTTTACAGTTACACATTATATACCGTATGTCTGGGGTATGTTCCTATGTGTACTGCTTGTATATCTAGCCCAACAGCCATGCCATGTCAATCTTTCAGATGGTGACACATATTACCAACATACATTTACAATGGCTTACTGCTAGCATGTGTTACACTGGTGGGAATTGTCTTTGGCACTGCAGTTGTGAGGACTTGGCCCTTTTATCAGCAGTAGTGGGCAATGGCCACCAGGTCATACCTCAACATGCATACATGCTGACCACTCTCACACAATATGAAACACACACCAACCTAACACACACATACCTGCATATTGTGCAAATGCTACAATCTATCCTGCTACCTTGGCCACCTCGGGGCATCTGTGCTTCACTGGTATTATACCTACACATACATGTTACTACATTTCTACATAGGATTGGGGGCACACCTGACTGTTACTACATGTCTACATAGGATATGGGGGAGGCACACCTGACTATTTTTACATTGCTCCACAGGATGGGGGGGCACACCTGACTGTTACTACATTTCTACATAGGATTGAGGGGACACACCTGACTGTTACAACATTTGTACGTCAGATTGGGGGGGCACAGCAGACTGTTACAACATTTGTACATCAGATTTGGGGGCACACCTGACTGTTACTGCATGTCTACATAAGATTCGGGGGGGTACACCTGATTGTTACTACATGTCTACACAGGATTAGGGGGGGCACACCTGATTGTTACTAATGTCTACATAGGATATGGGGGGGGCACACCTGACTGTTTCTATATTGCTACACAGGATTGGAGGGCACATCTGACACTTGTACACATTTGTTATGGCTGTACTGGTATGTCAGATATTCCATTTCATTGTGTTTTCTACCCTATCTTGCTGACTAGAGGCATGTCAGTGTACTACAGGTCTTACGTTTCATTGACCTGCATATTAGTTTCTGACTTCCTACCCTTCAGACCTAACATCCCACTGCCTGACCTGATGTAGTCTGTCTGTGTAGGCTGGGGGGGGGGGTTATTCATAGGCATCATTCAGTGGCCTTACCATAGCCTTTGTTTGTGCTTGTCTACACCTGTCCTGCTGGCTGTGACTGTTGTTGGATATGTGAACCTCCCTGACTGGCATGTGTGTGTCATATGGACACACATGTGGCCCAGCACATTTCCTGTAGTGGGTTTTGTTACCATGTGTAGTACTGGCTACAGTGGTGACACCCGTATTTGTTACAGATCTCATGCTGCCACTATATGTATCTACTATCTACTGGCATCACATTCTGCCACCGGATTCCCTTGCATGCTTACATCCATACCATAGATACAGGTAACAACACATACTACTACATTCGGCAATCATTAAGTTGAGTGACTTACCTTGTGTATGCCAGTATTGCAGGTGGTGCTGAATGGCTGCCTATATTGGATGCATGTAGTACACTCCCTACACATGGTTGAGCACAGGTAGTGTCATGTCTGGCATCCGTTTTACTGTATGTGCGAGTCAGAGAGAGGTGTCATTCCCTGGGTTCCTCCTGTGTCAGTGTATGTGCTATGCGTTGTCTCTTTGCCAAGTCCAGGGCATACTGGGCATGCCTCCTTCTGCCTACTGAGGCAGGCTCAGGTCGTTTCTCCTCTGAGTCAATCTGTGCCTGTGCAGGCCTTGGCAATGGTGGGAGGCTGTGTGGCCCTGCCCCGTGCTGTTCCTGCTGCAGTTGTTTCTGCAGGATCATATTGTGCAGCATGGCACATACGATGACAATTTGGGTACATGTAGCTGGTGAGTACTGCAAGGCTCCACCGGATGTGTCCAGGCACCGGAACCATGACTTGAGCATTCCAAACACACACTTGTGGTCTGTATCATTCCCCTCATTTGCAAAGGATTGCCTGCTGATGCATAGTTACATGTCCCACACTGAGCCTCCTCCCTTAGCAACCACTATTCACTAGCCATGTTGTCTTCTGCCTACCATTGAGTATAATGGCAAAATAGTGATTTTGGTTAGAATGCTTATTTTTTGTTTTTTTCTTATTTTCCACCCAATCCTGTTTGTGCACTGCTGCCCTATGCTTAAACAGCTGAGATAGGCTAAAAAAAAACAAAGTTGATTTTTTTATTTTTGCAACTGTTTTACATGCCAATGGCTTTATAGTTGGCCATTGGCATGCTTTCTACATGATATCCACCCTTTATTTGGAGCTGTCATGGCTCTGTTTTGTAGTTTGCAGAAATGTACTCCGTTACTGATGGAGTACATTTCTGCAGATTATACTAGTCCTGCACAGCCCCTTTTCCAGACCTCATTTGCATGGATTTCTCCTGCAAATGGGGTAATTTGCATACAGGGACTGAGGCCATGCAGGACTAGTGCAGGAGCATTTGTGCACGTCCCTACAGGTTATTCCTGGATCGCATGGCAGACATATTGCCTGCTGGAGCTCCTGCACTAGTCCTGCACACTGTGCAGGGCTTGCAGAATCCGGGGATTTGTTTTTATCCCATGCAAGGTCTTTCCTCTCTGTACTGGTGTGACAGTGCCTCCCTTTTGTTTAGTATCTTCCTATCATCCATTTCCTGGATTGCCCATTAAAAAACCTATACAGTCCCTTCTCCTGCCCAATTAAACTATATACATTGCATGACACACCTTTTTTCTTGCCTAATAAGTAGATCATTAACTCCCTCATCACACCCAAAGTTATGTGGTGCTTCTGAATGTATCTATTCCAAAAGTTAAGTGTTTGCAATAATTTTATTTAATCTGTAATGCATTCTGCATTCCACACTTGTTCTAAGGGTGTACATAGCATCAGAAATGCAAATTCTATTTCTTGGCTACTTAGTTGGAAGACAGGAAAAATAAATAATAAGAATATATTTTTTGCTGTGATCCCTCAGTTTTGTTGCAGTTATAGGACTGTTTTTGACTTGCTTAGTCAGGAAACATGATGGCCTGAAGGGTACCGCATTTCATTTACACTGCAGAAATCATTATATTAACAGAAATTTGGAGAAATTATCAAAAAATACAGTAAAATATAACAACTGCAATTACCATACCACAACAGTGATTTGTATTCATTCACCTTTATCCTCTTTGCTTTTCCTTCATTTCACAGGATGCGATGAGATAGGTGATATTCACTGCCTCTTACAGAGGAGCCAGGTACAGCTGATCCCTAACCCTGTAAGTAGCTCTTTCCCCAAAGAAAAAGCAATAAGTAATACTAAGAAATAAAAAATAAAATGAAAAAAAATATTAATAACCAAAATAAGTACTAAAGGAATACAAATTAATTTTGCACTTAGATTTAAGGCACTGCAATGTTACAAATATATCAAATGCCACAGTACTAATGTATCAGTAATATTTAAGTTCATATTGTTTGAATACTTACTCCTTATTATATAGTACATTACTGGCATTTAAAAATACTGAAAAATTATTAATAGTCTCATTTTTATTTAAAATAAATGCATTTCCATTGTAATACCTACCTTTTTTGTTTCCTTGTACAGATCCAGTTGTGCCATGGCACCTAAAGTGCAGTTAATCTAGGTACAGGACAGATCACCACCACCCCTTCTCAGCTTGGACTTGCTTCACAGGGTGAGAGTAGTGCTTCTCCCCATGGGTACCACTCAGTAGGATAGCCTAGAAAGCCAGCATCCTAAGATACGGGTCCTGGTGGAGGCTGAAGTGGAGACAATTGTAGAAAGGTGGTGGTGCCAGTATCAAAGTTTTCTTTAGTGGGTGCAGGAATCTGTACCCCAGTTAGCTCTAACTACTGAGCTTCCTAAGGCCTCATCCGCAACACATTCTGGGTCTCCCTACCTAGGAATATCAGAGCAGGGAGCAATCTGAACCTCTCTGTAGTGGGGTGAAACTGGCAGCTGCCATAATGGACCCCCTTGTGTCTCTCCAGGTTATCTGTCCATCTTCCTTTTTATTTTAAAGCCCTCTATAGTGCTACTGTCTGCCTGTTATTTATTTGTCATAACCTTTATTTTGTCCCTGACATTCAGTCCCTTATATATGTCTATGCCCACCACAAAACATATACCCATCCTGTGTCACCTCTTCCAGCACAACTCTCTTAACACCTTCTTGATGTGTTTTCCAGATTTATTCTCTACCCTTTTTTGACTTTCCTATATTCCTCCTTTCCTTATTTATAAAATCCCAAACCTGGTGTCCACATAAGAGCCATTTCACAGGGGAATAAAATCCTGTAAACATTGCTCTATGGTGCTGGCCAGTGGTGTTGAGCCACATACATTGCATGCTCTTATAGAAGGTTCTGGTAATTTTAGCACAACTAGGTGATCACAGCCAAGTGATAAAAATGAACAAAAGTATTCTGGAATGTAGGAACATATGCAGCACGTACAGCTGAATGTTTTCACATCTTTCCATTCTACATAGTTGTCTCTGCAGAATTTCAGCTCTGCAAAATTTAAATTGGAATTTCTACTCATGCTTGAGAAGTTTCAGAACCACTGTAACTTGTTTTTAGTTATTGCATTTATATATCGCGTAGCAGCACGATCCTCACATTCACCTTACATGTGTGTAGACCAGGATGCTGAATACAACCCTAATTTAGGTTTTGCAAGATATTTTTCTTCACCTAGCTCAAAATAGCTTTATGTTCATCAGATATTTAATATTTTACATGTAAAGTGATCAAAACAGTATAATTATGCACTTCACACAAAATAATTTTAGAGTTTGTAGTTGTTTCATCTTTTAAAGAGCAAATGACTAGCTCTAGTGCGTTTACCACTTCCATTTGACAAATTGCATCACAAGCAGCATGGCACTCGCTCCACATGTTACTTGACATAAAGTATTATAAAATATGCTAGATTACCTTAAATGATATGTTTTCTTGTTTATGTAACAAAACGTGTATATTCATTAAAGCTTAAATTACTTTTCCTAATGTTCCTAGCATGTCCCCATTGGTTAACTCTGCCTCCAGCAGCTCTGTAATGCTCAGTAAGTATTTTGAACTGAAAAATCAATGAACACCTCCAAAGTGCTTTAATATTTACCTCACTTAAACAAAAAACAAATGCCTTTATGCATCTTAGTTATTTAATCTTTCAATGCTTAAATGACAGTGTTACCACACCTCGGATGGAATCATTGATTAAATTATACAGGCAGTCCAAGTCTTCTTCTGTACATAGTCTGAATTAAAGCAACCTGAAACATCACTAAAAGTACTTTTTTATTTTTTCTCTTATATAAATGACAAATAATTTTATAATATTTATTTATTTGATTATTAAATCTTGAATCAGCCTTTACTGTAATATTTAACTGCATCACAATCTGCTAGGCCCAATTCTACAAATGGACTAAATGGAGACACTTTCCAGCATCTATAGAATAAATTCTGCTAGTTTCATAACTTAAAGCACAAATGGCTTTACCGCCAGTAGGTATTTACTCTCTTGCAAATTAATTTAATTATCTTTTCATTTACTGAGTGCAGTATAATTGCAGAAAATCTCAGATTTTCCTCATATTTCTGTTATCCCTCTTATTTTTAAAATGCACAAGCATTTCTTTTTCTCATAACTTCGTGCCAGAACATAAATTGATGAAAAATACAAAAAAAAAAGACAGTGAGAGTGCTACAGAGTCCCTGTTTCCCTAATTTGCCCCTTGGATTAAACTGATGTACTGTACAAGCATGTAGACATACCATGCACATGCGCAGTACATCAGCTTTCAGGACAGAAGGCAGAAGGACACCAAAGTTCCATTATACAATCACATTATTTAAGAAAGGTAAATCATTTTTTTCTTAAATAATGTCATTTTATAAAAGCAATAATCCAGTCTAGTTTGTGGGTATATCTGGATTTACCCACTTTGGCTTTGTTTAATTACTCAGACTTTGCCCTCTTGATCAAGGCACAGCAACCATGGGTAAATCATAATATGCCCACACACAGTTGTGGATTATTCCTTAATTATCTGGCCTACCTTCTCATACTGTCCTGCCTATGCCATAGTTAACTTACTTTCCTGCTCCTGACAACTCAAAAGAAAATGTTGTGCCAACACTGACAGACATTGTCACATCTCCTTTCTTACTGAGCAAATTAAACACTGGAGCAATTTATTTTCCAGGTTCATGAATATGTCTACAAAAGCTGGCCAGGGTAAAATTTGCAGACTTTATTAAAAATAATTGGAACTTATCATGTGACTACTGCACCATTCCATGCTTTATTTAATGGCCCTGTGGAAACCAGACCTTGATTCTTCTTGTTACTCTGCTGCATTTCTCCCTGATGATGACAGATCGGAGTCCCCAGAAATGTTCATATCACTAAGGCTGAGGCTCATGTCTCACTTAACTTCTGTCAGATTTGAAAGTAAAACTCAGAGAAAATACTGTCTCAGATATAGACTTTCAGTAAACATACAATGCTCAGAAAGTTTCCAGCTGGAAATAAGTCTCCATGAGGAACATCAGCTTTGGTTCTAAATGGCTCCCACCATAACTGGAATTGGTTCTGTACCGGTGCTTTAAGAGATCCCACCATAACTGGGATTTGTTCAGTACTCATGCCTTAATGGATCCCACCATAACTGGGATTTGCTCAGTACCTACATTTTAATCGATCCCAGCTTAGCTGGGATTTGTTCAGTTCCTGCATGTTACTGGATCCCACCATAACTGGGATTTGTTCAGTACCTGTGTTTAAATGGCTCCCACCATAACTGGGATTCATTCAGTAACTGCATTTTAATGGATCCCACCATAAATGGGATTTGTTTGGTACCTGCATTTTAATGGATACCACCATAACTGGGATTTGTTCAGTACCTGCGTTTTAATGACTCCCACCATAACTGGTATTCATTCAGTACCTGCATTTTAATGGATCCCACCTTAACTGGGATTTGTTCAGTACTTGAGTTTTAAAGGATCCCACCATAAATGGGATGTGTTTAGTACCTGTGTTTTAATGAATCCAATATAACTGGGATATATTCAGTACCTGCATTTTAATGGATCCCACCTTAGCTGGAATTTGTTCAGTTCTTGCATGTTACTGGATCCCACCATAACTGGGATTTGTTCAGTACCTGTGTTTTAATGACCCCCACCATAACTGGGATTCATTCATTACCTGCATTTTAATAGATCTGTCTGGGTCTATGCCCAAAGATCAAAAGTTCAAAAGACTCAAAATCAAAATATCTAAAACTCAAAATCTTAAAAATATTTTTAATCCAGGGGGCAAGCCCCCCTGCACCACTCATGTTGGAGGGGGTGTTGTGCCCCACACCCCTGCTAATTATATATACCAACTCCAAGATCGCACAACACTGGAGAAAGGGCAAATGCCATCTTCCATATTCTGAGTTTTAGATATTTTGATTTTCGGTCTTTTGAGCTTTCAGTCTTCTGAAGGGGATCCATCTGTCAATAGTGTTATCGCTGGTAATGGTTTGTTATAAAACATGTTTAGCAAGTCAGAATAAGATTCACAGAAACTGAATCAGCATGAAAAAATTGAAAAAGAGATTCACTGAGCCAGAGCAAGCAAAGGTTTCCACTGTTCATTTTTGTTGCTACAGACATGTCTTATATCTATGAAGGTTGCACATGAAACTCAGGTACTGACACCTGTGGTCAGTGAAGACTGAGAGCAATACATTCCAAGGCCATTTCTGAAGAAGATGTTTTTTAGAGTATTTACAGCTGCCCATTACATCTCCACCAATACATTCTATGTGTGAATGGGGTATCTGTGCTTATTGTAGTTCAAGCTCAAGAAGCAGCCTACAAGAGCTACAAGGCATTAGAGTCTCTGGCTTTCAGACAGTGGTTTTCAAATATTTAGGACTCGAGCACCTGTATTGTTCTCCAATAAACTTTTATGTAGTGTCTAATTCATTGATCATGGCCTTGCTTTAGCTGATATTCTCTTGAATTGTGAATCTCTGCCTCCATATCCTGTAAATAAAAATCATAGTTATGCTGCTTGCAATACCTAGTCTGCAGTGTATGTTACTATACTTTCTTATGATAGCATGTATTTCTCATTTTAATATGCCATTTACAGTGTTAAATGTGGATTGTAGTGTACAGATCACAGTGTTAAATGTTCTTTTGAAAAATCTGATGATAATAAGTTTTGCCAAGTCAGAATTTCCTGGTTAACAAACATGCATATGTATACAGAGGTGCATAAGTGCATACATACATGAATGAATACAGAAACAAAGTGTTATGGTACTGATGAAACATTTACCCTGGAAAATGTACTCAGGCTTCAATGAAGTCCTGAATGCTACCTTCACAGGCCTTAAACAGAACATGGTATTGAAAACACTGCAATCGTAAACAAATGAGTCAGTGTTTACAAAATGCTGTAGAAATATATAATGTTCTAAAATTTCGGAAGATATGCGATTGAAGCAGATATTTTACTGTAGTAAAAATGTAGTGTACACACAAGAAAAAGATGGGCATGGTAACATCAGTATTCAGTGATTAAGTCTATCTAGTTTCTATGTTCTTCTCTAAGTAAAGATATAGCTTAGAGGACATTCAGTTTGATAGTTCTGCCATCCCTGTCAGTTTCCTGCCTGTGCTTTTCAAGTGAGATATAGTTGCTGTGTTATTGTTGCTGCTTTAACTTGTAAGGCTTCAAGCAGGGCAGAAAGTGAAGCATTTTTAAAGGTAGCTCTTTGGTGATATCTGAGTCTAGTTGCCTGGTAATAGCTAAGCAAGCTGTCAAATGAGTTCATCCTGGAGAAAAAGTTCATGCATTTTATTGAATGTATGACTTTTGATGATTCTGTCAAGGTTTTATGGTAGCTGAGAATGTAGAGATAATGGTACTATGACCAATTAAGAGTGAACATATTTAGGTACTTTGTAAAAGGGAGGTGAGTTTGTTATTACTAAGTTTGGGCTTTAGTGGAAGATGACATGGGATGTTGAATGATGGATAGATGGCTGGGGAGAGATAAGAGTAGAAAGGAAGAGTAGGCCATACTGTTACATTTGTGTTTTCATACATTGCTCCTGTAAAACAGCAAATGGATACAACCAATGCCTGTAGTTTACTACAGAACTTCTATTCTTTATCATAGTAGTTGAGACAGTCATCATTTTTTCTCATGACCAGATTATAATATGTGTTATACTGAAATATCAAAAAGTATGTGTCAACATGGGTTGTCTATAGTAGAATTTATTTTAGACATTACACCTGACAAAATGGATTTCTGTATTTCAGGCCAGAAACATTTACAGCAAGATGTATAATGCTGCAAGCTAAACAACCATCATAATACTGCTTATTTATGAAACAAAGGTACTTTGAATGCTTCAGTGAACCAGTTAAAAACATTAATAATATTTCATTACAGTTTGGCCTTGTTTTGTTACGGTCTGGTATAGTCTTGCTTGTAACTATATGGATGCGTTCATGAGAAAGTGCAGTGTATTTAAAAATATGTGAAGACCAGCAATATTGTACAGGATCTGAATAACAAACTGTATATTTCTACTGCCAATCAAGGTTGTGAGCTATGATTGAAAGGAATGTTCCAGAAGACTTTGTCCATTTATTTAGTTCTGCAGCTCTGCTATGCTAGTGTTAGTACTAAGCTTGGTGGTAGCCTGCTTTGTGCTGCCAATCTATTCAGAAAATAAATACATTTTTACAAATTGCTTTTAACATCTTAGTGGTCTTTATACTAATGACAGATGGTGATAAGAAGAGGAACGAGCTGCTTAACAATATGCATTTTAATGCAACAGAATTAATAGTGTCCACAATACAAAGTTAGATAACATTCAACTATCTGCTTTACTATAAGGATTTAGTCCTTTGGTTTATTGTTTGAATGTGGTTGATCTATAAAAACTACGGCATCAAGCCTCACAGAGCTTCCAGGATGCACTGCTGCATGCTTGAGGAAATCTTCTGTCACTGTGATCAGTGAAAGGGAAGAGCACAATGATTTCAAGCTAAAATAGATATTAATGATAATGTCAATGTGATACATTAGCTACCATATGAAATTCAATTTTATACAACAGTAACTGTTTCTATATATAAGATACAAATATACAAAATAATAAGCACATGTTTACTTCTGATGATTGAGTGCTATTATTTTTCCTTTTTTACTATTTGCATATATCTATCAGATAAATAGATAGATAGATAGATAGATAGATAGATAGATAGATAGATAGATAGATAGATAGATAGATAGATAGATGCCACATTATTTTGTAACCATGCAGGTACATGATTTAAGTGTAACTGTTCTAGATCTACTGGGATAAATAATATAATGCAGCTTCAGTATGTGTTGCTATTTCCCCCTGAAGATTCTAATTCAGAGAAGCTGATTTTGAAATATATAAAGTGTGCTAGCCGTTTTATAGCATTTACTGTTTGTTACTGTATCGTTTTCTCCCTTGTCTGTGAAAAAAAGAAAAAATATATATATCCTTGTTTTCCCGCTTTTCTGAACTAGAATAGTCCAGTCTTGAGATTTTGCTGATCTCTGGGCTTTGTCTTAGTTCCTGTGCTATCCATACCCTTATTTGGATAAGAGGAAGCTTCTTTGTTCACCAGTGGGAGTGGGGAGCACTGAGCAACCTATTTGTCCCAAGAGGATTGGTTCCAGCCCAGCAACTTGTAGTTTATTGGCCATTTTGGGTCAATTCCTGGCTCTTTTCAACCCCTTAATCAAGTTTAAACTATTTCTGAAAGTCTGCTCTTCAATTTTTCCCTTAGAACTGTTCTACTTGCAATCTATACAGCCTATACTCTATCTGAAAAGCTCTCCTAAAGCATTTCTTTATACAAGTAAAGCACTCTTAAACAAAAGAAAGTACTTCATTCACCTAAATTCCCTTGAGTACCCATTTCCCTATAGGTCCTTTCTGACTCAGTTACACAGCAATCTTTTCACTATTTCTAAAGGGTCAGTTGCTAGCATCCTCTCCTGTTCAGCTGGTGAATCTGGGAATCTTGAGGCAATGTTACAATTGCCTCATGTACACAGACAACTCTCTCCTCCTCCCAACAAATACAAATATAGAGATGCAACTATATAGCCAAACTGGAGGCTGAGCTCCTCAATTCAGTACTGGCAAGACCAGTCAGGAGACACCACAAACCCAGTCTCACATAGAACTATCACAATTGCAAACCAAACACATAAACACACAAAACATGATTAAAAATCTACCAAAACAACAGAGGCCTCCAAAGCAGACACCCAAGCAACCGCCATCTCAAGACATAGCACATGCAACACATAGTTCACAAAGTCAGTGTGCTAAACAGTCACAGCCCTTAAGGCCAAACAACATGCCAGACACACTTGTAATAGGTGACTCCATAGTCAGACACACTAGACTGAACAAGGAGAGGGTCACAGTAAGCTGCCTGTCGAGCTAGAATCCGCCACATAACACAAGCACTCAGGTCACTCCACAGCAAGTACAAATATGACTCAGTCATTGTACATGCCGGACTACATGAAAGAGACATAGAGGAGCTCTCTGATTATGTAGCCCAGTGACCCTGAGCAGCATCTTACCCTCACCAAGAATGATGCCACAGTACAAAGACAAAATTATCAGTTTTAACAATTGGCTTAATTACTGGTGTCATTCTAAGGGGATCCAATGTCTGTCTGCTTGGGATGACATGCTTGACAAGCCACTCTGACAGCTTGCACCTGTCACCCCTGGGCTTCCGGATATTGGCCAAGGCTCTTGCCACCCCCATAGTGCCTTTTTTAGGCAAGGCTCAAAGGACAAACCTACCTTACTAGAAAACACAAGTGGAAAAAAACTAAGGGTAATGCTGCTCAATGCCAGAAGTCTAAACCTCAAGATGCACACCCTCGAAGCCCTTCTCAGTATGGAGAACATCGATGTCTGTGCAGTGACTGAAACCTGGTTCAAGGCTCCTGAGAGCACCCCAGCACTATCAGGTTTTACCTCATATCATGCTTTCCGGCTCCAAAACTTGGACTGAACCACAAAAGGAGGGGGAGTATCCATATTCATCAAAGATACCCACACCTCCAGGTTAGTGGCAACGCATGAAGCATCGGAGACCATCCAGGTGCAACTAACCATAGGCAAAACTGCCTTACAGTTTGTAGCATGCTACAGACCACCCTCTCAAACTCAGGAACCCCACACAGCCTTCCTAAAGACACTAGAGAGTATGAATGTCTCTCCAAATACCATCATATTGGGAGACTTCAACTACCCAAACATAGACTGGGAACATTACTCAAGCCCCAACACCCTAGCCCAAAGGTTCCTAGAATTCATAAACTCAAATGCAATGGAACAACTGGTCACCATTCCCACAAGAGGAGACAATATACTAGACCTGATCATCACAAACATGGGGACAAAATGCTCCACACTGGAAGTATATCCCTCTTTGGTAAGATCAGACCATAAATTAATCTCACTGGAAATCCACATCCCGCCCGACCACAGTGAAGAACTTCTCAAAAGCCAACTTCACACTTCTTAAGACTGAAATGGTATCCTTCAAGGCCCCTGGGCCAGTGGAAACCACAACCCACACTGCTGAATCCTTTGCAAATGCCTGGCACCTTCAAGAATGCATGGATCATGCAATCCCAAATAAAACCAAGACCCATTCCCCAAAGGCAGGCCCGGTCTGGTGGACCCCAGCCATAAACAAACTCTACAACAGGAGGAGGAAGCTACTACATGACAGAGCAAAATCCCTAAAAGGGAAGGCATCTCTGATCAGTACTAGCAAAAAACTACGATCACTCATAAAATCATCCAAGGCCAACTTTGAGAGAAAAATACACAAAAGACAATCACAAGGCCTTCTTTAGCTATGTTAGAAACCTGGGTGGAAACTCCCAGATATGCTCAGAGTTAGTCCAAAATGATACAAAATACACTGAAACCACTGACATTGCCAACATTCTGGCAGACAGGTTCAGTTGAAATTTCTCCTTCCCCTCCCCCCAAAAGGAGAAATAACTATCCCAGCAGAGTGTAGCCTCCCTAATATCTCAGATGCCCAGGTGAGAGCCGCCCTCTCTAAAGCTAAAAACACAGCATCAATGGGACCGGACGGTGTCCCGGGCTGTGTGCTACATGAACTCCAAGAGGAACTAAACCCACACATAAGGCTGCTGTTTAATCTTAGCCTTACTACAGGATGCATTGCCCAGAGTGGCGTGCAGGCGACAGTGGTACCACTTCACAAAGGCGGTGCTGGACCCTGGAAATTACCGCCCCATAAGCTTGACGAGCCTGGTCTGCAAAGCTATGGAGAGGATCATTATGAAACTCATAAACAAAGACATTGGGGACCTACAGACATTGGATCCTACCCAATTTGGCTTTGTCAAAGGCAGATCCTGCCTTTTGAACTTGATCGACTTTTTTGAAACAGTCACTAAGGCCATTGATGAGGGTAAGGCAGTTCACACAGCCTACCTTGACCTTGCAAAAGCCTTTGACACAATACCCCACTTGGGCATCATAGACAAACTCACCAGCTTAAATGTAAACCCATATGTCACAAGATGGGTTGCAAACTGGCTCAAGGACAGAACCCACAGGGTCAGAGTTGCTGGAGCTATGTCAGGCTCTAAGCCAGTCACAAGCAGTGTCCCACAGGGCTCAGTCCTGGGACCCCTCTTGTTCGGCATTTATTTTTCCGAGGTACAGGCAAACATAGGAGGATTGTGGCTGACAAAGTTCGCAGATGACTGCAAACATAATTGATACTCCAGCGGACACAAACATCCTTCAGAGAGGCCTCATAGAAACGGATAATTGGTGCCAGAGCCATGGCCTTAAGCTAAATGCCAAAAAATGTATAGTCATACCCTTTGGGAAAAACAAGGTACCCACAAATTACCACATAGGTGGTAATCCATTAAGTACGGAAGAGGTAATCAGGGACCTTGGGACCCAGGTTGACAGTAACCTCTCATTTGACACTCACATTGCCAAAGTGGTTAGGAAGACCTTCCATATTGCCCACCTTATCATGAAGGGTTTCACATCTAGATCAAGAAAGGTCATTGTGCCCCTGTACTCTTCTCTTATCAGGCCAATGATTGAGTACAATGCCCCAATTGGGATGTATCTTACCCGTCACCTGCAGCAGTTGGAAAGACCCCAAAAGTTCCTCACCAAGAGGATAAAGGGTCTTAAACATATGTCATATGCTGCCCGACTGAAAAAACTCCAGCTCTATTCAGTACTCAGAGGTGATCTGTGCCACAAGGCCATGTCCAATCCAGAATTAATGGACATGCTCCACCTCAGTAAATCCAAATCCACCAGAGCCACGAGAGCAAGAGACTTAAACCTCAACACAGAAATAAATAGGACATGCTGGAGGGACAGGTTCATAACCCAGAGGCTCCCTACACTCTGGAACAGAATCCCAATCCATGTTAGGCAGAGCCCCTCACTGACACTATTCAAGAGAAATCTTGACGAGTGGATGGGAGATGGGGTCATCTCTGTGTCACTACTAGACAGAGGCACAGTAAACTAAACCCTAAAAGGGCATAGTATTCTCATCCTAAGGGGTGGTGAAAGCCACACACACTCTGGCTAGGCTTATAAATGCCCTAGGGCAGATAGCCTAGTACGAACCTATGAACCTATATCTTAACACAACTATTTCGTAATTTTCAGTTTTCATGCACATATCCTACTGACGTAATGCCACATTGATAGTTTCTAAGTCCCATCGATATAAACTATTTTAAGGACGTTAATGACTGACATCTTCTGGAGCTAAGATGAAGCAAATTCCATAATCTTAGAATGAGTTGTTGATATTTATTTTTAGTTATTAGATATCTAAATTAGGTGTTAATTTCCTTTGTGGTATACTCTATGCACAGACTTTCAACTAGAACTGGATCAGGCATCGCCTTACAGATAAGGCAGAGGACACCTCTAAGTAACGTATAAGAAACAATATATATATTGACATAAAAAAAAAATCTGACTATTTTTTCTGCTTAGATAGTGAGAACACTGCAAACAGCAGATATGTGTACTTCATGCATGGAAGTCATGTGGATGGTAAATCTCAACAAAATTTTTTATATTGTTTTAGTTTATTGGACAACAATACAGGTGCTTGAGTGTTAAATATTCGAAAATCACTGTCTGAAAGCCAGAGACTCTAATGCCTTGTAGCTCTTATAGGCTGCTTCTTGAGCTTGAACTACAATATGAGTTTAGGCAAGCAGCCAAGGATGGGG
This sequence comes from Protopterus annectens, assembly GCF_019279795.1. Classification (NCBI taxonomy): domain Eukaryota; kingdom Metazoa; phylum Chordata; order Ceratodontiformes; family Protopteridae; genus Protopterus; species Protopterus annectens. The sequence goes on from NC_056725.1 coordinate 1,419,329,994, forward strand.
ATCAGGAGGGAGATTTTAGGCTTTGGGAGTGCAAGAGGAATTTGAAGCTTAGGGCGTAGGATGAAGATTTCAGTGTTATGGTACAGGAGGAGGTTTTAGGGTAATGGAAATGGAAGGAAATTTTTAAGGTTAGGGAGTGATTGGGGAATTTAGGTTTATGGAGTGGGGTTACAGTTTTAGGCTAAGGCAGCAAGGAGTTAGATTGGGAACAGGGTGGGAGTTAGGGTTAGAGTTTATGTTCTTGTAAGGCTATATAGTTTTATAGGACCAGATGTGGGGCAGGCTGAGTAGAAATGGGAGACTGGGCCAGTCATAGTTTGGGCACTTATACTTTTGAGTAAATGGCAGAGAGCAGGTATGCTGTGAACTACTAGCAATTAAACACCTGTAGTAGACCCAGGGCCAGATTCATGAACACCTGCAGTTAGTGTTGCTATCATGTGCATGTCATTCACATGATAGAGCACTATTTTGTATTCATTAAACAGCTCTGCACATTTGGCACAGCCTCAAAACAAGGCTAAGTGTACAATTTGCTAATGAAGGCTTAAGTATCCAAATTACATGCTAATTAAGTGAGCCGACATGGCAGAGCTATTCAGGAATTTGTAAAGTGAGCATGTACAGTCAGTGGTCCCTTTTACCCTGAAATCCAAAACTTGTTGGAATGCAATCATGAAGACACTTAAAAAAATATATTAGGGGTTACTGCTGCTATCATTAACCTATATATGCAACAGGCTTTAATTCAAGGTGCTGATGATGATGATGCTACCAGACCTCAGCCAAGAAGAAGTGGGGTGTTCAGACACAGCTCAATCCAGCACTAGGCAACTTAGGCAGCTACCTAAGGTGCATTGCCTACTGGTGGGGCCTGCTTCCTGTCTTAGTTTAAAACAAATACTCCCTTTTCAACTTAAAAATGTTCTATTTTTGCACATGTGTGAAAAGCAAAAACTTTAGTGATCCATGCAACAGCACATTGAATGCATGGGTCTATATCACGAAACTGACAGTTCACAATGTCGACTCACATTTGTTCGACACGAAAATGTCGAACTCCATCATATGTGAACTGCCAAATCACCAATTTCTTTCCAATGGAAAGAAATCAGTTGGCCAAAAACCAACGCCACACAAAAGCAAACATATTTACGTGGGAGGCTTTGCCCCCCACACCACCCACCATGGGGGTCTGTGCCCCCACACCCCCCCAACTAAATATTCTAACTCTGACACCGCACTACAGTCAGGGAAAGGGCAGGTGTAACAAAACAGCCAACCGATTTATCGGTGATTTGGCCGTTCAAGTATGTTGGAGTTCAACATTTTCATTTCGAACAAATGTGAGTCGACATTATGAACTGTCAATATCGTGATATAGACCTGAATGCATATGTCTGCATGAAAGATTTGGCAGACAGAATGCGAGATTTTACTACAGCGGTAAGAATGCTGATGATTTTGACAGTGAGATTTTGCAGTACCACCAGGGTAGATATACTTACTGCAGGAGGATATGAAGTTATCAAGTGACTGGTTTCACAGAGGTGTTTAATATCCCAGTTAGGGGTAAATTACCTGAACCTTCTCTATGGAAAGCAGAAGCTTAATGCACCATACCATGTCCAAGACTCCTTTTAACATTTTTTTTGTTTTGTTTTTGTGAGTCATTGAGGACTATAGTCTGTCAATGTCAGTCACAGAATTACACAATTTTGTAGTTTAGACTACAACAGTTTTCCTAGCACTTAGTGCAGATGACAAAGGCTATGAGCTGTTAAAATGCTGCTTCCTAAAGTACATGGTTTCATTCCATCATCCTTCATTTGCCTTCTATAGGACTCTAACAAGTTACTTCAGCGGAGATTATGCCTCAGCTGTTCCTGAAAAGGGACACCTGTGTCCCATGGCCTGTTGCAGGCTGTTAGGAAAAGCTTTACATGTTTGTCTTTTGAATTCATACACCCTTAACATAGATGATAACTAGTTCTTCACTAGATGCTATTTAGTTTTTAATCCCAGCACGTCTCTTGCATTTTAATGGATTGCCAGATGCATTTTCAGTAAATGTGATTTTTAAGGTAAGAGAAGATTACTTTTTCTCATGCTAAGTCTGTACTCAACGTGAGAGTGCTTTGTTTTATTTAGAAAGCAGGTATCAGTGTTTTTCTGTAATATTTGATAACTAGGAAGAGAGAGCCAAGCAATGGCATAATGGTATAACTGGAAGGGCCTTGATTCATTACCTTCCACAGGACATCATTTTTCCATAATCCTTCTCTGTTGATACTGGAAGCATATGCTGCATTATTAGCTATTCACATAGGTCAAACCTGTACTGAGTTATGCCAGATGAAATAGCTATTCTTAATGGTATAGAAAACACAGGGAGGTCAGCAATGAAATCTAGGTGCCCTGCAAACATGCAAGCCCCCCCCAAAAAAATAGTATGTTGTATGCAGTAATATTTTGAGCTGTTGAATAAAGGCAGCTGCAGTATTTATGCTGTTTTTAATTGGTTTGCTTTGTTCATTGCCCTAAAGAATAAATTAATTCATTAATTGGCCTAGATCGTGTAATACAGTTTAAACATGTTGCATTTTTGTAGTCTAAACAAGTTGAATTTTAGCAATATTTTTGCAGTATCTTCTTTACAGCCTGCGGACACTACAAAGGGATTTACATTTGTCAGATCATATAGTCTGTATTATATGGAGTGATGATTAGAACCATGCGATCTTCACCATCCATTATGTAGTACATTATTGTGATACAGTCTTTTCTACAAGATCGTACTGTAAAGAATTTCTGCACTTAGTTAAAAACTGTTACTCTGGTAGTTAGCACAGAGGACTAAGCTCCATCTTATTAGTGAGCTGCTTCCTGTGGCAAAGGTGTAGCATGTGAATCTTTCTACTTTTGTTTAACTCCTGCAAGACATTAAGCAAGTCACTTAAGCAGACTGTGCTTTGAAGCAATTGAGAAGATGGGCTAGGCTCCTTAATGATCTCCAGAACTGGGTGCCTAGTAACCGAGTCAGATCATGGTCAAATGAGGCCCTAGGCAGGGTAATGAATTGGGCTCCCCATACACAGCCACAGCCCCCTCATACTCAGCCACCCCCGCCACAGCCATTCCGGTGTCTCATTACTTGGCTAGTTTTCCCCATTTACCATAAACACTGTAGAAACCTTTCAGTGTGTATATTGTTCTCTGTTTTACTTCTACAGTGATTACATATATTTGAATTTAATTGAAAACTTTTATTTCAAGTTTTACAGCACAAACACTGATAGACATTTGCTAAACAAAACAATGCATTCTCACAATGAAAACAGACATAGCATTAAATCTTATCTGCCCTTGAAACACGCATTCATTAAAATGGCATTGAAACCCACATTCAAAGAAAACGCATCTTGCCAGTGGCAGATTAAGTATACCTTTGAGCTGTTTTCAAACCATAGGCCTCTTGCACACATTTTTAGGACCATGCAAGAGTTCTTCAATCCACCTTCCTGACTGTATTAAAAATGATATCCCTAGTATAATACAGCACCACTTGTTAAAGCATGTTTTAAATTTGTAGTTATGAACATTTTCTCAGAAAGCAATGAAACAAAACATATGAACCAATAATGACAAAACTGCTCAATTCAGAACATTTCAACCATAAAAGGCCACTCAAACTTCTGTCATTACAATCCACCAATATCAGTCAATATGCACAATCTCTGCAGAAGTAAAAGTCATCTGAATAATGCCACATTAAACAGATCTGTAACTAATGAAGTGGTTGCTACTAGCAAACAACTTTATATTTCAGTGTTTCATCTACAAATACTGTGCCTGCAGCCACTGAAGAAAAAAGTACCTACGTTACATTAAAAAAATGGTAATATTGCAATAGGAAGTGGGTGATAAACTCATAACAGGTTTATAATTATTAAGCATTTCCTGCATAGGATGTCATACTCAGGACTGTAGCATCCTACCCCCCTTAAAATACAACACAATATTAGCAATCTGTCTGCATGCTGTGGGAGTACAGCCCACAGCCCTCGGTTTCAAAAGTAAGCACTCTACCTGTTGTGCTACTAACAACGCTTCTCTATTCTATAGCATAATAGTGATACCATTTGCTAAACAAAACAGTTGCACATTTTAAACAGACTTAACATGAGCAGCAATAAACGTCTCTTTCCTTGAAGATCACAATTCCTTGAAAATGCTCTTGAAACTAATTTCCTTGAAAAATGCACCTGAAACTCAGTTCACTGAAAAATGTAGCTTGGTAGTTGGAGTAAAGGATTCAGAATCTTATTTCCTGTAAATAAGTTAAAGGGTATGAGCCTGAGGAAAACTGCTAACCACCTGCTATCCCTAACTTGAGTATTTCACATGCACCCCTACCTCTCAACCTCTTATTGCAAGAAATCTGGACAAAGCCTAAAATAAATAGGGACATATTTTAAATATTGATTTCATAAATGTAGGAAGTTGCTAGAATAACAGGATTTCTGTTAGTATGCATTTTTCTAAAGGATATTAAATCTGGGACTCAAATATCTGTCATTATTTACTAACTTCAATCCTCAATGATTTTCCAAGAAATCACATATTTTATAAGGAACAGACCAAAAATATGGGGCAAAAATCTTAACATTCTGCAAAAATTTGGACAGTTTTGAGGTATGCTACCTACCTACCTCTTACACACACACATACACACACACACACGCACACACGCACACACGCACACACGCACACACACACACACACACACACACACACACACACACACACACACACACACACACACACACACACACACACACACCTGTTACTTGTTGTCTGTAGTCTGTGTCCAAACATGTTCTGTTATTCAAATTCTGCGCATGTGGAAGACAAAGACATAAACAGCAGGTTGCACAGATACAGAAGACATAGATATAAACATGTTGCACACACCTGTTGCATCTATGCAACCAGATGCAAAGGGCATTCTTAAAGAAGAATGTCCTTAAAAATGTGTAATTTATTTTGTTTTTATTTTTTTAATTAAAAAAAATAATCTCCCAGACACCAGACTCCTGCCAGCCAGCAGGGGCCCCGTCCCAGCCAGTGGGCCCTAGTCAACTTCCATGGTCACCTAGTGCTGGATCTGACTTTGCTTAGTAACTATAAACCTGTTGTTGTTTACCAGTCATCCCCTATTGCACAGCTGATCTGTTTCAGGAAATGTTATGGCAATATCATCAGCACACTAATTTTTAATGTAACCTAGGCAATTTATTCTTCAATGGTACCAGGCACTGCATTTGTAGGTGAAGCACTGAAATGCAAAGTTGTTTGCCAGCAACAACCTCCGCATTAGTAATAGTTCTTCTTAATGTAGAATTATTCAGATGATTTTTTATTTATACACAGATTGTGCAAATTGACTTAGTGTATGTTATCAAGTGGTTAATGTTTCTTATGCCGTCATAAACACACTTCTATTTAAATTGTGCTAGAGCTGACTGAATCTTCAGGTATGATGCCAGTGCTCTAGTTCATACAAAGCTACTAACGACATACATGTAATTTCTTTTTTCATACTAATAAGGAGTGCAGACTGTCACAAAGTGACTATAACTGCTGTTGGGAATGGGGATGGGGGCTCTTAGTAGCCTATGCTCTTATTTAGTCACTTTAAGCAGTTTTATTCTGGCTTTGCAGGACTAGTGTGCATGTGTATGTGTGTGTATATGTCTGTGCTCGTTACTGTGTTTGTGAGCAACAAATATGAAATATGTGACTTTGGTCATTATTATTGTTAATATTATGACACAGACATCTGCAGAAGATGAAGTCATCAATCTTTCTATAATTGTTGGGTTTGGGGAATGTCTGTAGATAAAAATGACTGACCCTATTGAGCTGATAATGTAAAAAAAGCCATTAGTCTGGCTTTGCATGACTAGTGTGTATGTGTGTAAAATAAACTGGAATATTTTACACTGGTCATTTTCATCACAATCAGACATGATGTATACACAGTTGATTAAGTGGCTGTAATTGCTAAGTACAGAAATTAGTGGATTGTGATGACATCCATTTGAGTTGCCTTTTATGGTTAAAATGTTCTGAAATGTGTACTTTTGTCATTATTGGTTCATGCATTTTGTTTTACTGCTTACTGGAAAAAAATGTTCTAATTATAAATTTAAAACATATACTAACAAACGTTGCTGTAGCTAACAAGAAATATTATTTAAAACAACCAGAAAGGAGAATCAAGCAACAAACAAATGCATGCATGGTCCTAAACAATGTGTGCAGAGGGGCCCATGCTTTGAAAACAGCTCCCAGGGGCCCACATATACTTAATCTACCACTGGGCAGATGCATTTTTCAGTGAATGTGAGTTTCAGGGAAGAAAAGTTTATTGTTGCTCATGCTAAGTCTGCTTTCAATGTGCAACTGTTTTGTTTTGTATATTTTAGTAAAAGGCCATCGTTGTTCATGCTATAAAAAAAGTTTTAAATTAGATCCAGATCTCTGTAATAATTGTAAAAGTAAAGAAGAAAATAGTGTGTACACGGACAGGTCTGAACAGTGTTTATAGTAACTGGGGAGAGATAGCCAAGTAATGTGGCATTGGAATGACTGTGGGGGTGGGGTGTCTGTTCCATTACCCTGTGTAGGGCTCCATGTTCTGGCTTTGCTGGAAAGCTGCAGAGGTTGATTTTGGGTCCAGCATTTTTCAGACTGTTCATTTTTGCACATGGCTGATGGAACACAGAGCAGGACCAGCCTCATTACTGGCAACACAAAGGTAAGTACAGCAGTGGAGGATGGGAAAAGTATCTAAGGAAGGGCTTAGGAAGGAATCATGTGAGAAGTGAGATGGCAGCTAAGGTTCACTGCAAACTGAAACTGAGTCACAGCAACTCCAGTGGGAATTATCAGCTGGGAGATGTGGACATACCTCTCAACTGTCCAGATTTTTGGAGAATGTCCAAATTTTTGCATTTTACTTTTGGTCTGTCTCTCATAAAATTTGTGGTTTTCTGGGAAATTATTGAGGATCAATGTCACTAAATAATAACAGACATTGGGGTTTCAGACTTCATATACTTCAGAAAATGCATGCTTATGCCAAACCTATTAGTATAGCAACCTTCTAAGTTTATAAGAGCAATATTTAAATATTGTCCCTATTTTGGGGCCTTTGTCCTCCCATTATTTTGGGGTTTGTCCATATTTCTTGCACTTACAGGTTGAGAGGTATGGACATGGATCTGGTGAAAACAGAACAGGAAAATGATCTGAAGTAGACCATTGAAAGCAAAATAACAGGGTTGTGGTAGCAGCAAGACAGAATGCAAGCTGTATGCATGGTTGTTAGTCAGAAGCAAACAGGCAATGGTTCTGCTGTATCATGCCTATATCAGGCATTACCTGAAGAACTCTGTGCAGTTCTAGTTGTTGTATAGGAAAGCAAAATCAGACTCTCTATCAAGAGACTACAACACCATCAGAACATTGAAACTGAAGCTTTTTGTCAATCGAGATCAGAAGAGATAAGGGGACATTTTCATGTCTGGTTATGTGATGGGGTCACCTCTGAGCAAAAAGGACAGAAGGTAATGAGGCATAAACAGAAGATTACAGAGACAAACTACTCCTTAGATTTGTGAAAAGAGAGAGTGTGACAGACCCCTTCAATGGACTGCAGATTGGGTTGTGGAGAAGGAGTCAGTTACAGTATTTAAGAAAGCTAAAGACATGTATAGAATTGATGAGAAGTAAGGCATATAGGTGAAGAATGTTAAATACATTTAAAGTTAAGATTAACTAGACTTCCAGACAAATTGTCTCCTTTTAGCATCAAACATGCATAATGCAATTGTCTACTACCCTTTCTGTGAAAAATACTTTTCTAAATCCATATTATAATCTGGCATTTGTGACCATTCATACCATCTTTGTCACTTCATGTTAGCATAGCCCATTCACAATTTCCTCATATTATTTTACATAATCCAGTTATCTCCCTTGTTTACTTTCTGATTTCAAGGTAGAACAGACCCTGCTGTCTCAGCATCTTCCCATAGGTCATGCTGCATCTCATTTGCTGATCAGACAGTAGATTGATAGGATGCCCTGTAAAGCTTAACCATGAACTATAAATATGACTATATATTTTCAAGTTTTAAT